>NC_053432.1:17974853-18252575 GCF_007990345.1 Gossypium hirsutum
ACTTAAATCCTTTGACTTACTTATCACATGTACACACATACTTTCTTCAACTATAAATCTTTACCAAGGCATTATTCCATAATTTTAATTTAAATAAATTATATTTATATTATATAAATAATTTTAATATGCTTTAATTTTCATATCCATGAATATTAAATCGTATACTATTATATCAAATTAAAATAAGTGTAATATCATACGTAGCCTAAGCTACCTAACTGTAAGGCTCATATGGAGCTACTGGGGCTGTCCTAAACTATAGGTCAAGGTGTAGCTACCGGGCTGTCCTAGCGTCAAGTATCCGACCATCAAGGTACCTAGCCACGTAGAACAACCATTTTCCCGAACCATTAAATGTTCGCATCCATAATAAATTCGGCACTCAACGATTTGATGCTCGCATCCATATCAACTCGGACCAACTCAACTAGCTCGAATGCCTCTACATATCACAACCCGAGCCAACTCATCGAGTTCGATTCTAATTCCTAGTGACTGTCATGTATTCTAGACTATTGTAAGTTCAACAGATTTTCCTCACCGCACAAGGCATACTTTGTCGTACTCGTTCGTGATGTCGTATGTAAAGCCATAATATCATTTATGCTTTCATAAAACCAATATGTATATAATCATATAAAGAAAACATTTATCACATCATATCAAAACATTAAAAACATGCTACAACACCAAATTATTTGCATATGCACTTACCTCGGTACAAAATGATGGTAATCGAGCCTAATCGTCGATACTTTATTCCTTCCTCGATCAAGACCCGGTTCACGTTTTTCCTTATCTATAATTCCAAATTTAATTTGTTTATTAATCACATTATTCTAATCAATCCATATCATGCTTTGGTAAAATTACCTTTTTACCCCTAGCTTTTCACTTATTTCGGTTTAGTCCCTGGATCGTAAATGAAATGCATACATTTCTGGTACCCAAGCCTAGCCGAACCTATACATGCATATTAGCCAAAATTCCTTTTTTTACATTATTACTACCAGTTTTACACTTTTACAAACAAGTCCCCTTTTAGGTGTTTCATTAAAATCACCTAGTAAAAGATGTTTTCATGCATCAAAATTCTATTCCTCCATTAATCATCAAAATACATGTCGTTACACATGGTTTAATTCATACATGAACCGTAGCTCAAATATAGCTAAAATGGATAGATCATCCTTCAAAGACTCAAAATACAATGAACATTAAAAACGGGGCTAAGGACCATTACAATCAAGCTGAAAGTTGAACAACCCAGCTATGCTATCAAGAAATTTAGCTAGCACTTGGGGAAGATGGACTCATTTTCTTTGATTTTCCTTTTATCTTTTATTACCAAATGACCAAATGCCCTTAGGGTCTTCTTCAAAATTTCCTATGCATGTCCATTTTTATCCAAATTATAGAAATCGTAAATTGTTAATTAGGACCCTCTAATTCATAATCTAAATTAATTCATGCTTAAAGCTTCTAGAATGCAAGTTTTGCATTATATTCAATTTGGTCCATAAATTCATTTGACATTTATGTATAGAATTTCTTCAAAAACTTTCACATAAGCATGGCATCTATTAAGCCCATAAAAATCATAAAATAATATTCGTACTTGGTTTTGGTCTCAAACCATAGTCTACTAGCATAATTCGGGATGCCGTAACTCTCCCCCTTAGGGATTTTGTCCTTGAAAATCTTAATAAAAAGGTTGGGTATTATTCTTATAGCCTCCTCGAGCTCCTGTAGCCTCTTCAACCCATGTCTTTGCCATAAACTTCCACAAGAGCAACACTTGCTCTCAATGCTGACTTCCTGAGCCAGATCTTAACGGTTCGTCACCATAGTCATATTCGGTCTAATTCAACCTCTGTCGATACAATCACATGGGAAGGATTGGATCTGTATCGATGTAATATGGATACATGAAATACATCGTGAAGCTTTTCGAACTCAGTAGGCAATGCCAATCGATAAGCAAAGGCCCTATCCTTTCGGTATTCCTAGGGTCCTATAAAATGAGGACTCAACTTTCCATTTTTGCCAAATCTCAAACCTTCTTCCATGGAGATACTTTTAGAATACCTTATCACTGACTTGATACACATCTCTTTCCTTTTTAAATCCGTATACGACTTTTGTCTATCTGATGCCGCTTTCAAACAATCACTACTTACTTCACCTTTTTTCAATTCCTTAACTAAATTGATTCCATGATCTTATTCTCCTTAAGCTCAGTCCAATACAACGGTGGTACGACATTACGTCCATACAATGCCTCATAAGGCACCATCTTCAAGCTCACTGATAACTATTGTTGTAGGCAAAATTCAACCAAAGATAAGTACTTTTCCACTACCTTGAAATTCAAGAACAGAACATCTGAGCATATCTCAAGTGTTGAATCACTCTCTCGGATTGTCTATCAGTCGTGGATGAAAAGCGGTATTAAAATCAGCTTTATACCCAATCTTCTTGTAACTTCTTCCAAACCACGATGTGAACCTCAGATCTCCATTCGAATAATCGATAAAGGTACTTCATGAAGTCCACAATATCAAAAATATACAACTCAGCTAATTATCAAGTGATAATCAATGCGTACTGGTATAAAATGAGTCGATTTAGTCAATCTGTCAACCACAACCCATACGGCATCTTTCTTTTTTGGTGTCAATGGCAAGCCTGTTACAAAGTCCATAGTAATTCGGTCCCATTCCATTCTGAACTAAAATAGGCTGGAGTAAACCTGAAGGTACTTGGTGTTCGGCCTTCACTTGCTGACAAATCAAGCCCTTGACACAAACTTAGATATATCTCTTTCATGTCATCCCCAATACATCTTAATCAGAACTTCGTGCTACCGGGTGAACTGACATACCTCCCATGCAAAATGTTCCAAATCAACTCAGTATTCCTCGGGACACAATCCTTCCACGAAACCTCAGACAACCATCACAGTCTACTTGAAAATCTAATTCACTGTTCGACTCACACTGAGCTTCTTAGCTCGTAACTCTTTATCAGCTTATTGAGCATCACAAATCTATTGAATAAAATTCAGTCTAGCACTTAACTTGCTAGAATTGCACCATCATGAAACAGGGTTAGCCGTGTGTTCATAGTTCTCAAAGCAATACAGACTTTTGCTCAAGGCATCGGCAACCACATTTGCCTTACCAGGGTGATAATCAATCACAAGTTCATAGTCTTTTAACAATTCAAGCCATCTTCCTTGGCTCAAATTCAAGTCCTTTGGGTTATTAGGTACTTAAGACTTTTATGGTCTATCTAGACATGGCATTTCTCCCCGAATTGGTAATGTCACCAAATTTTCAAGCAAATACAATGGCGGCTAATTCTAGATCATGCGTAGGATAGTTTTTCTTATGAGGCTCAGCTGTCTTGAAGTAAAAGCTACTACCTTGCCTCTTGCATAAGCACACAACCTAGTGCACTCAAGGATGCATCACTGTAAATCACAAATTCTTTCCCTGATTTCGGTTGCACTAACACAGGTGCCTCGTTAGTTTCTCAAAACTCTGTTGGCACTTTATGTCCTTTCAAACCCAGCATCTTTTTGTAACAACCTCGTCATTAGAGTGGCAACTATAAAAATTCCTTTCACAACCGTCTGTAGTATCCGGCCAAACCTAAAAAAGCTTCTAACTTCAGTTACATTCCTTGGCAGCTTTCACTCAACAATAGCAGAAATCTTATCGGGATCAGCTCGTATACCATCTCTTGAAACAATATGGCCTAAGAACCCGACCTCTCGAAGCCTAAAATCAATTTTTCTAAACTTAGCATACAACTGTTGACCCTCAAGTCTACAAAACATTCTCAAGTTATTCTCTGCCTCAACTCTAGAATAAATTAGAATATCATCAATAACACCACAACAAACTATCCAAATATGGCCGAAAAATTTGGTTCATTAATCCATAAACACGACAGGAGCATTCGTTAATCCAAATGGCATAACCAAAAACTCGTAGTGGCCATACCTCACTCTAAAGGTAGTCTTAGGCACATCAGACTCTTTAACTCGTAATTAGTAATATCTGGACCTCAAGTCTATCTTAGAGAGCCATGTCGCTCCTTTCAACTGGTCAAATAGGTCATCTGTGACAGCCCTAAATTGACCCTAGTCAAAAGTGGTTTCGGGACCACGAAACTGAGTCTTATAAATAATTAAAGGTTATATTCTGTGTTTATGATGTGCGTAAATGCTTGTGTGATAGTTCCATACTTTAATTTGGTCAGTGTATGTGAAATTATTAGTAGGGACTTATGTGAGATAAATTAGAAATATGCTAGGCAAGTGTTCAAGTGGCCTATTAATATATGTGGGAAAGTGCTTGTCCTTGCATGTCAAATTAGCCAAATTAAAGCATAGTGGCCGGCCATGCTATGGGTGGAAACATGTCACAAACATGTTATGTTGTGATGTATGTTAGGAAAAATAAAATAATGAGCATGGTAATTAAATAATGAAAGGGATGAGTGATGAAAAAAATGGTCTCATCCGTGCCCCCTTTGCCGTGAATGGAAGAAAGAAAATAAAGAAAAAAAATGTGTGTTCATCCTTGAACATCTTTGACCGAAATTCAAAAGGAAAGAAAGGAGGAAATGTTGAAGAGGTTCGGCCATGCATGTAACTAGGCTAAGGTATGTTTGAGGTGCTCCATGAGATTCATGTATATTTAATAGTTAGCTTGAGTTCTAACTAGCCCATGGTTCAATCTTACTATGTCATGGAGATGATATTCGGCTAAGGTGGATTTGTGTTGATATCATTTGCATGCTAAAGTGAGCTTTGTAATGGTGCATGTGATGGTGGATTGATGATCTTGAATCTTCTTTTAGCATTTTTGAGTGAGACATTAAGTTTTTTGTTTAACCATGACCAAAAATTGAAATGGTATGGTGTTGTGATGCATTCGGCCATGGTAGGAAGTAGAAGGGAAAATATGGTTGTTGTTAGATGAAGTAGAGTCTAACAATGAGCACATATGTGCATTAGTTGCTAGATGGAGAAGAATTAGCTAGCAAGTTGTGTGCTAAGGCCGAATATAATTTTTGTATATTAATGAGTAATGCATGTGTTGAATTGATGGAAAGGGAGAGGATGCTTACTAGTGTATATATGTGTATGGGCCAAGTTTTGAACTTGAAACAAATGGTGTTTAGTCAATACAAGTGACCATACTTGTAGAATGTATTGAGTGTTGCAATCGGCCTCAACATAGACATGTATGTTCGGCCACATGAATGAGTACATAAGTTGATGTGTATGTTCGGCCATAGGTAAGCATATTGATGGCTTTATCTTGACTTAGAAAATTCGGCTAAGGGGAATATTAGCTATATGTTGAATTCGATTCGTGATTTTGTACATATGTGACTCTAATGTCTAATGTATATATGAACTAAGTACCTTGAGGTTCTCTTTTGATGTTCACATCAATTGTGTTAAATGCTTAATGTGATTAAAAATGCGCATGACCATTGTGTATTGAGCTAAAGGGTGGCCATATGACCTATTAAACTCCTTGTCATATTCGGCCATAAGCTAGCATAATGAGACTTAATAAGTTAAATTTGTTTGAATTAGCTCAAGAGCTTAGAGGACCACAGTTGGATAAGGGGAAGGAAAAAGTTATCGAATAGCCGCCGAAATCGTTCGACCATATTCGAGGTAAGTTTTCGAGTAATGGAACTTAGATTATGATTTGATTAGATCATGTTTTAAGCAATCTTAATCATGCTCTTTGTATGTGGCTATTGAGCCAAAATTTCAAGTGTGATAAGTGTCTTGTGTTTGAGCTTTGGTAATGAAATGAAATACGGATGTGTTATGATTTATTGACAAATGTGCATGGTTATTCGAATGATGTCCGGGCTAAGTCCCGAAGGCTTCGTGCTAAGTGACTATATCCGAACTAAGATCCAAAGGCATTTGTGCGAGTTACTAATTCCGGGCTAAGCCCGAAGGCATTGGTGCGAGTCACTAAATCCGGGTTAAGTCCCGAAGGCATTTGTGCGAGTTACTATAATCGGGCTATGTCCCGAAGGCATTTGAACGAGTAGCTATATCCGGTTAAATTTCGAAGGTACGTGATTCGGGAATGAACGATCTTGCTGTAAAAATTTCAGTTAATACGCTTGTAAAATCCCAACAATGAGGTATGTTTCGTATGTGCATTGGAATAGTTGATTCCCTTCGAATAATATTCGCTCAATCGAGTAATGAGCTTCCGGTATTGGCTAAGATGATCCCTTATGTATGAATATAGGGGTTGGAATGTGAAGTAGGAATGATTTGAGAAATGTATATATGGATTATCCGTTTAGTATATGAATGCTATACTTCTGATGTGCTTAAATTCTTTGCTCAAAACTTACTAAGCATTTAATGCTTACTCCGTTTATTTAATTCTCTGTTTTATAGATTTTGGTTCTTCAGCTATCGGACTGGGGATTTTGAAGTCGAAGTCGCCCACACTATCAAAGCTCCTTTTGGTATACTTTTGGTTGAACTTTGAAATGGCATGTATAGGACTACCCTTTGTTGTTGGTCATGAACCCTTCGGTTTTGTGTAATTTGGATAGCCATGTGAAAATGGCTTAAATATACTTTGATCATAGCATTATAATCGTTTTGTATGTTGTCTGTCGAGAGGTATGGATGTGACAACCCTAGTGTGACCCCAGTCGGAAACTGGTTTCGGGACCACAAAACCGAGTCATAAAAATAATTAATTGCTATATTCTATGCTTATTAATGTATACATGCATATGTGGAGGTTTCATTCCCTAATTTTTCCAATTGCATGAGAAATTATTGAATAGGGATCAATATGAGACATGGTGAAATATGATAGGCTAATTTAAAATGGTCTATTAGTGCATGTACCAAAAGGGGTGGTTTTGCATGTCAATTTACCCAAAAGAAGTAGAGTGGCTGGCCAAGGGGTGATGG
The DNA here is from genome assembly GCF_007990345.1 of Gossypium hirsutum. Classification (NCBI taxonomy): domain Eukaryota; kingdom Viridiplantae; phylum Streptophyta; class Magnoliopsida; order Malvales; family Malvaceae; genus Gossypium; species Gossypium hirsutum. Next base: position 17,981,845 of record NC_053432.1, read on the forward strand.
AGCTCCACTTATTCTAATTTAATATGTTTTGTTTAATTAACAATTAAAATAAAAAGGAATTAAAAAAGGAAAAAGGTGAATAAAATAAGGAGGGAAGAGGGAGTGTTCATCTTTTTTTTCTTGGCAATTGCCATGAGTGAGGAGAAGGAAGGGAGACTTGGTTATTTGATTTTGGCTTGGAAGATGGCTAGAATGAGGTATGTATTGAATGATTCTTGAAAATCTATGCATGTTTGAGATGGTTAGTTCCAATTGTACTCATCCTATAGATTAGACTTAGGATTTTGGGGTTGAAATTCGGCAAAGAAGTTTGAAACTCTTAGTAGATGTGTTAATGTCATTAAAATGGATAGTAATGTAGGATATGGTGAGTGGTTAATTTCTTTTAACTTGAAAGTTGAGGTTAAAATGGGTTAAGTGATTGCCGAATCTACTTTAGGGGTGAAGGATTGTGTTCATGTTATATTGAATAGGTAGAGGTTGTAATGAGGTTGAAATTGTTGAATTGTTAGTTGGGTAACAAATGAAGCAATCGGCTATATGGGATAAAAATGGGATGTTCATTTTAGTTGTTGTTTCATTTTTGTGAGAAATGGGTCAAGTGTTCATGAGATGAAATGTTGTGATTTGAGGAATTATAGGTGATAGTATAGATATACATATTCGGCCATCACTTGGGAGCTTATGTGATGTTGAGTATAAAATTAGCAAGGTGATTGCCGAATGTCCAAGTATGCATATGCATTTGTGATTAGATTATTGAAAGTATGGTAATTGCATAAGGTTATTAGCCGAATAGCTAAGAACACAAGGTAGGAAGATAAAAATTTTACCATGCCATTCCGTATGTCATAAAATCATTAAAATGTGAATACCAATATATGTAGCTAAGCGGTTGAATGAGTTAATTTATTTGTTTAAGCTCAAGATCCTAAAGGAGAGGCGTCCAACAAGGGGAAATCGAAGATCATCGAGTAGTCGACTTGGAGTTATTTTACCCAACACAAGGTAAGTCAATAAGCATATATTTGGTATTGATTTAAATAGTCATAATGTCTATGTAATTATGTCGAATGAAATGATAAATATATATATACACGTATGCATTGGGTGATGAAAGTATTGAATGAAAAAGAAAAGAGGTGAGGTGTATTGAGATGTTGATTTCAGCACTAAGTGTGCGGGTATAAACAATTATGATCATGAGATTGGCACTAAGTGTGCGGGTTTAAATTGCATAGCACTAAGTGTGCAAGTTTGATTATATAGCACTAAGTGTGCCAGTTTGATTATGTAAGCACTAAGTGTGCGAGTTTGATTATATAACACTAAGTGTGCGGACTTACTATATGTTTTTGAAGCACTATTGACACTAAGTGTGCGACCTTATTGAGTTGGTCACGGACAGCGGACGAGTAAGTGTCTTGAGTTCGTGGCTAATAGACGTTATGTTTATATTTGGAATTCTTGCTTGATAAGTTTGAACCTATGTGATAATTATACTTGAAGTGACGTACATGAGATTCATCGTGGAATAGAGGGAATGTTATTTAGTTGCATGAATGTAACGAGAATGAAAGCATCCATGGAAAATGCCTCAAATATCATGTTGAGTAGCATATGAAAAATTGATGTAGTACTTTGTATGATATTGAGCCGAAAGGTCTAAGGAACCATGGCATAGTTGGTATGGGTGGAGAGAATTAACCCCTTTTCACTTGTTTTCTCATGTGATAATTTATTAATGGATGATTATGTAATGCTTATGACTTACTGAGTTATATACTCACTCGGTGTTTGCTTGTCACCTACTTTAGGTTTCTTGGACTCGTCTTTTTGCGTGCTTGGGACCGTCATCGAAGTCATCACACCAGCTAGCAAGTTTTGGTACTTTCTTCTTAGTTGGTCTAGGAGAACATTTCAGCATGTATAGGCTATTATGTTGTGTTTGAACTTTGGTATGTAAACTTTCAGCCATGCGAAAATGGCATAAATGTTAATTTGGACTTTGGGTCCTATGATATTTAGTTATAAATCTTAGTAAATGGGTTTTATAATGTGGTCATGACTGATATTGGGCCAATTCGGTTTTGGTTGAATAATAGTTGAGGCCTATTCGATTTTTATGCCATATGTTATGGTTGATTATTTTTGGTGCTAAAATTCATGATATGGCAATAGTGTAGTAGGGAGATGTTTGACAATGATTAGCCTTTGGCATGGCTAGTCATGATCATAATTTGTGATATGTATGATGAATTATTAGTTAGATCAAGGAGAAATCACGAAATAGGCATAGTTGCTTTAGTAACAGATGCTGGCAGCAACAGTGATGTGAGATTGAAAAATCACTAAAAATAGTAGGAATGGAATTAAATAATGAATAAATTATGTAATTGAATCTCGATGAGTCTATTTTCATATGGTAGAAACGAAATGACCATATGAGCTGTATGTTAGGAGATAATTAAACTCTTGTGAAACAGGGCCAGAGCGATTTCTGGATCCCCTGTTCCGACTTTAGAAATTCACCATAAATTAATCAGAGATAATTAGAAGTCATGCCTTAAATGTATAGATTCCCTTTTGAGTCTAGTCTCATTAGAAAGAAACGGCATAAGTACTGAATCTCTGTAAAGGGAGATATCTAAGTCGTAATGCACAAAGGTCAGAGTAGTCGAACCCAGGAACAGGGACAATTTAACTAATAAACTGTACCAATTGGCCTGGCCAAAAATTCTACAAAATTCTACCATATAGATATATGAGTCTAGTTCCGGGGAAAATTTACGGAACTGGATTTCGAGTTTCAGAACTCAAGATATGATTTTTAAAGTGACTAGTACGCAGATTGGAAGCTTGTCTGGGAAATTTTTAATAAGTGGTTTGAAGTCTGTTAACACCTCGTGTTCGACTCCGGTGACGGTCTCGGGTTGGGGTGTTACAATTTAATTGGTATCAGAGCTATGGTTTAGTCGGTTCTAGTACTACCGTAGCGCGTATGAGTCTAGCTATACATGCCTTAATGTTAATGTTTAAATGTGTGATGACTTCTGACGGTTAAAAATTTTTGTTTTATTAGTAAATGGATCCCGGTGTGGACAGAACCTTAGTGGATGACGTTGATAGTGTACCGGCTGCTCCTGCGCAAGGAACGCCGCCTGTTGAACCTCAGTCATCTGCGAATAATCAAGGTGAGGGGGCAAAACAAGCCTTCTTCACCATGATAAATGAGTGGGTCGCGCAATATGCCCGAACCAATCCGGCTGTCCAACCATTCCCGAATTTGAATAATCCACCCCAAGAGCCCGTAATGCCATCAGTTACTGATCCTGTGAGGCTGAGTAAGCCACCTATAGACTTGATTAGGAAGCGCGGGGCCGAGGAGTTCAAGGCCATAGTTACTGATGATGCCGAAAGGGCCGAGTTCTGGCTTGATAATACCATTCGGGTGTTTGATGAACTGTCGTGTACACCCGATGAATGTCTAAAGTGTGTTGTATCCTTGTTGCGAGACTCAGCCTACTATTGGTGGAGGACCTTGATTTCCATAGTCCCAAACGAACGAGTTACTTGGGATTTCTTTCAAACGGAATTTCGAAAGAAATATATTAGTCAACGTTCATCGATCAAAAACGTAAGGAATTCTTGGAACTCAAGCAAGGCCGTATGACAGTATCTGAATACGAACATGAGTTCGTAAGACTCAGTCGGTATGCCCGGGAGTGTGTGGCTGATGAGGTTGCTATGTGCAAAAGATTTGAAGAAGGATTGAATGAAGATTTAAAGCTACTAGTGGGTATTTGGAGATAAAGGATTCGTAACACTAGTCGAACGAGCCTGCAAGGCGGAAGAACTTGGAAAGGAGAAGAAGAAGGTTGAATTTGAAGCTAGAGACTATCGTAAAAGATCGACGGGTAAAGCTCCGTTCTTAGCTGTAAAGAAGTTCAGGGAGGACACTAATAAGTCGAGGACGACTGCGGGAATTTCCATCAGAGCACGACCATCGACGGACTCCCGAGCTACTTCAGTAGCTAGTGTGGGCAATAATCGTCAAGAGAAACCTGAATGTCCCCAATGCAGAAGATGACACCTAGGTGAATGTTGGGGTAAGTCTACTAATAGGGCCTGTTACGGATGCGGTTCGAAGGACCACTTCATTAGAGATTGCACGGAGCTTGATGAGAAGAATAAGATGCAAGGTGCAAGACCTAGTGGAATGACAGCTAGAGGTAGACCACCGAGAATTTCAGGGGGTAGGGGTGGTAGTCAAAGAGGGGCCTCTGATACGGCTGTTCGAGCCGAGACCCGTACTCCTGCTAGAGCATATGCCAGTCGCACACGAGAGGAGGCATCCTCCCCTGACGTCATCACTGGTACTTTCACTCTCTTTGATACTAATGTGATTGCATTGATTGACCCTGGCTCTACTCATTCATATGTATGTAAAACCTTAGCATCCAGTAAGACTCTACCTGCTGAGTCTACTGAGTTCGTAATTCGAGTGTCAAACCCTTTGGGTCAATACGTACTTGTTGATAAAGTGTGTAAGAGATGCCCTCTAATAATCCGAGAATCCTGTTTTCCGGCCGATTTGATGCTTTTGCCGTTTGACGAATTTGATGTTATTCTTGGTATAGATTGGTTGACCGTACATGATGCAGTGGTGAACTGCAAAAGAAAAACCATCAATTTGAGGAGTGCAAATGATGAGATAGTCCGAGTTGAGTCTACCGATTTGAAGGGGGTGCCAGCGATAATATCTTCAATGACCGCTCAGAGATATGTGAAAAAGGGGTGTGAAACATACCTTGCATATGTATTTGATAGCAAAGAGACGGAAAGGAAACTTGAATCAGTACCAGTGGTTTGTGAGTATTCAGATGTTTTTCCTGAGGAGTTACCGGGGTTGCCACCGGTTCGAGAGGTTGAATTCGACATCAAGATGTACCTGGTACCACGCCAATCTCAATAACCCCGTATCGTATGGCATTAACGAAATTAAGGGAATTGAAAGTTCAATTGCAAGAATTGATGGATAGAGGTTTCGCTCGACCGAGTTTTTCTCCATGGGGCGCACCCGTATTGTTTGTGAAAAAGAAGGATGGAACCATGAGATTGTGCATCGACTATCGTCAGTTGAATAAAGTGACCATAAATAATAAATACCCGTTGCCACGTATTGATGATTTGTTTGATCAATTAAAGGGAGCCTCAGTATTTTCCAAGATAGATTTGAGATCTGGTTATTATCGTTGAGGGTTCGAGACTCGGACATACCCAAAACCGCTTTTAGAACGAGGTACGGTCACTACGAATTCTTAGTGATGCCGTTTGGGCTCACTAATGCCCCTATGGTATTTATGGATTTAATGAATTGAGTATTCAGGCCATACTTGGATCAATTTGTGGTTGTGTTTATTGATGATATTTTAGTTTATTCACAAGGTGAAGCCGAACACGCCGAGCATTTGAGGTTAGTATTACAGATTTTGCGAGACAAGCAGTTATACGCAAAATTCAGTAAATGTGAATTTTGGTTGAGAGAGGTTAGCTTTTTGGGGCACGTGGTGTCCACATCGGGTGTTAGAGTGGATCCGAACAAAATTTCGGCCATACTCGATTGGAAGCCTCCGAGGAATATTTCTGAAGTTAGGAGCTTTTTGGGACTGGCCGGATACTACCGACAGTTTGTAAGGGGTTTCTCGATGATAGCTGCACCGTTGACCAAACTACTCTAAAAAGATGTTGAGTTTGAATGGACAGAAAACTGTCAGAAGAGTTTCGATCGACTAAAGACCTGTTTAACCGAAGCTCTAGTGCTAGTACAACCGAAGTCCGGTAAAGAGTTTGTCATTTATAGTGATGCATCCTTACTTGGGCTAGGTTGTCTGTTGATGCAAGAAGGTCGAGTTGTGGCTTACGCGTCGAGACAATTAAAGCCGCATGAGAGAAGCTATCCGACCCACGATCTTGAATTAGCAGCCATAGTGTTCGCCTTGAAAATATGGCGACATTACTTGTTTGGAGAAAGGTGTCATATTTATTCGGACCACAAGAGTCTAAAATATCTAATGACTCAAAAAGATCTAAATCTACGACAAAGACGTTGGCTTGAGTTGTTGAAGGACTACGAACTTGTTATTGATTATCACCCGGGAAAGGCTAACGTGGTTGCCGATACTTTAAGTCGGAAAGCACTGTTTGCTTTGAGAGCGGTGAATGCTCACTTATCCGTCTCACCCGATGGGGTGCTAGTAGCTGAATTAGAGGCCAAACCATTATTGATTTGTCAAATACTTGAATCCCAGAAAGTCGATGCTGAATTGGTCACTAAACGAGCTGAATGTGCTTTGAAGAAGGAATCGGAGTTCAGGATTGACGACAATGATTGCTTGACGTTCAGAGGTCGATTATGTGTTCCAAGAAATTCGAAACTTATTTCGATGATTTTGAATGAGGCTCATAGTAGTCGAATGTCAGTCCACCCGGGTAATACTAAAATGTACAATGACCTGAAACGCCAATTTTGGTGGCCCGGTATGAAACGAGACATTTCTGAATTTGTTTCAAGGTGTTTGATATGTCAACAAGTGAAAGCGGAACATCAAGTACCATCGGGATTACTTCATCCAATCATGATACCCGAATGGAAATGGGATCGAATAACAATGGACTTTGTATCTGGGTTACCGTTGACTCAAAGTAAGAAAGACTCGGTCTGGGTCATTGTTGATAGATTGACCAAGTCTGCTCATTTTATCCTTGTCCGTACGGATTTTTCGCTCGATAAATTGGCAGAATTATATGTCTCCCAAATAGTTCGGTTGCATGGGGTACCTATTTCCATCGTGTCGGATAGAGACCCAAGATTTACCTCGCGATTTTGGAAGAAATTACAAGAAGCATTGGGTACCAAGATGCACTTTAGCACCACATTCCATCCTCAGACCGAAGGCCAATCTGAGCGGATAATTCAGATACTCGAGGATATGTTGAGATGTTGTGTTTTAGAGTTTTGTGGTTCATGGGAGAGATATCTGCCTTTGATCGAATTCGCTTACAACAATAGTTTTCAGTCAAGCATTAAGATGGCACCTTACGAGGCTTTATACGGTCGTAAATGCCGTACCCCATTATTTTGGACTGAACTTAGTGAAAGTAAGATCCTTGGGGTTGATTTGATTAAGGATGCCGAGCAGAAAGTCTGAGTAATTCGCGAAAGTTTGAAAGCCGCTTCGGATCGTCAAAAGTCGTATGCGGATTTGAAAAGAAAAGACATTGAATATCAGGTTGGAGACAAAGTATTTCTCAAAGTTTCACCCTGGAAGAAGGTGCTTAGATTTGGTCGTAAGGGCAAATTGAGTCCGAGGTTCATCGGTCCATATAAAGTATCCGAACGAGTTGGACCAGTTGCATACCGATTAATTTTGCCCCCTGAGCTCGAAAAGATTCACAACATTTTTCATGTCTCGATGCTTCGACGATATAGGTCCGATCCGTCGCACGTAATCACTCCACCTGAGATCGAGATTCAGCCTAATTTGAGTTATGAAGAAGAGCCGGTTCGCATTTTGATGCGTGAAGTAAAAGAGTTGCGAAATAAGAAAATCCCATTAGTAAAGGTGTTGTGGCATAAACACGGAATCGAAGAAGCCACTTGGGAACTTGAGGACTCTATGAAGGATCGATATCCTAAATTGTTCACTGGTAAGATTTTCGGGGACGAAAATTTCTTATGTGGGGGAGAGTTGTGACAGCCTTAGTGTGACCCCAGTCGGAAAGTGGTTTCGGGACCACAAAACCGAGTCATAAAAATAATTAATTGCTATATTCTATGCTTATTATATGTGTACATGCATATGTGGAGGTTTCATTCCCTAATTTTGCCAATTGCATGAGAAATTATTGAATAGGGATCAATATGAGACATGGTGAAATATGATAGGCTAATTTAAAATGGTCTATTAGTGCATGTACCAAAAAGGGTGGTTTTGCATGTCAATTTACCCAAAAGAAGTAGAGTGGCCGGCCAAGGGGTGATGGAGCTCCACTTATTCTAATTTAATATGTTTTGTTTAGTTAACAATTAAAATAAAAAGGAATTAAAAAAGGAAAAAGGTGAATAAAATAAGGAGGGAAGAGGGAGTGTTCATCTTTTTTTCTTGGCAATTGCCATGAGTGAGGAGAAGGAAGGGAGACTTGGTTATTTGATTTTGGCTTGGAAGATGGCTAGAATGAGGTATGTATTGAATGATTCTTGAAAATCTATGCATGTTTGAGATGGTTAGTTCCAATTGTACTCATCCTATAGATTAGACTTAGGATTTTGGGGTTGAAATTCGGCAAAAGAAGTTTGAAACTCTTAGTAGATGTGTTAATGTCATTAAAATGGATAGTAATGTAGGAGATGGTGAGTGGTTAATTTCTTTTAACTTGAAAGTTGAGGTTAAAATGGGTTAAGTGATTGCCGAATCTAATTTAGGGGTGGAGGATTGTGTTCATGTTATATTGAATAGGTAGAGGTTGTAATGAGGTTGAAATTGTTGAATTGTTAGTTGGGTAACAAATGAAGCAATCGGCTATATGGGATAAAAATGGGATGTTCATTTTAGTTGTTGTTTCATTTTTTGTGAGAAATGGGTCAAGTGTTCATGAGATGAAATGTTGTGATTTGAGGAATTATAGGTGATAGTATAGATATACATATTCGGCCATCACTTGGGAGCTTATGTGATGTTGAGTATAAAATTAGCAAGGTGATTGCCGAATGTCCAAGTATGCATATGCATGTGTGATTAGATTATTGAAAGTATGGTAATTGCATAAGGTTATTAGCCGAATAGCTAAGAACACAAGGTAGCAAGATAAAAATTTTACCATGCCATTCCGTATGTCATAAAATCATTAAAATGTGAATACCAATATATGTAGCAAAGCGGTTGAATGAGTTAATTTATTTGTTTAAGCTCAAGATCCTAAAAGAGAGGCGTCCAACAAGGGGAAATCGAAGATCATCGAGTAGTCGACTTGGAGTTATTTTACCCAACACAAGGTAAGTCATTAAGCATATATTTGGTATTGATTTAAATAGTCATAATGTCTATGTAATTATGTCGAAGGAAATGATAAATATATATATACACGTATGCATGGGGTGATGAAAATATTGAATGAAAAAGAAAAGAGGTGAGGTGCATTGAGATGTTGATTTCGGCACTAAGTGTGCGGGTATAAACAATTATGATCATGAGATTGGCACTAAGTGTGCGAGTTTAAATTGCATAGCACTAAGTGTGCAAGTTTGATTATATAGCACTAAGTGTGCGAGTTTGATTATGTAAGCACTAAGTGTGCGAGTTTGATTATATAACACTAAGTGTGCGGACTTACTATATGTTTTTGAAGCACTATTGACACTAAGTGTGCGACCTTATTGAGTTGGTCACGGACAGCGGACGAGTAAGTGTCTTGAGTTCGTGCCTAATAGACGTTATGTTTATATTTGGAATTCTTGCTTGATAAGTTTTGAACCTATGTGATAATTATACTTGAAGTGACGTACATGAGATTCATCGTGGAATAGAGGGAATGTTATTTAGTTGCATGAATGTAACGAGAATGAAAGCATCCATGGAAAATGCCTCAAATACCATGTTGAGTAGCATATGAAAAATTGATGTAGTACTTTGTATGATATTGAGCCGAAAGGTCTAAGGAACCATGGCATAGTTGGTATGGGTGGAGAGAATTAACCCCTTTTCACTTGTTTTCTCATGTGATAATTTATTAATGGATGATTATGTAATGCTTATGACTTACTGAGTTATATACTCACTCGGTGTTTGATTGTCACCTACTTTAGGTTTCTTGGACTCGTCTTTTTGCGTGCTTGGGACCGTCATCGAAGTCATCACACCAACTAGCAAGTTTTGGTACTTTCTTCTTAGTCGGTCTAGGAGAACATTTTGGCATGTATAGGCTATTATGTTGTGTTTGAACTTTGGTATGTAAACTTTCAGCCATGCGAAAATGGCATAAATGTTAATTTGGACTTTGGGTCCTATGATATTTAGTTATAAATCTTAGTAAATGGGTTTTATAATGTGGTCATGACTGATATTGGGCCAATTCGGTTTTGGTTGAATAATAGTTGAGGCCTATTCGATTTTTATGCCATATGTCATGGTTGATTATTTTTGGTGCTAAAATTCATGATATGGCAATAGTGTAGTAGGGAGATGTTTGACAATGATTAGCCTTTGGCATGGCTAGTCATGATCATAATTTGTGATATGTATGATGAATTATTAGTTAGATCAAGGAGAAATCACGAAATAGGCATAGTTGCTTTAGTAACAAATGCTGGCAGCAGCAGTGATGTGAGATTGAAAAATCACTAAAAATAGTATGAATGGAATTAAATAATGAATAAATTATTTAATCGAAGCTCGATGAGTCTATTTTCATATGGTAGAAACGAAATGACCATATGAGCTGTATGTTAGGAGATAATTGAACTCTTGTGAAACAGGGCCAGAGCGATTTCTGGATCCCCTGTTCCGACTTTAGAAATTCACCATAAATTAATCAGATATAACTAGAAGTCATGCTTTATATGTATAGATTTCATTTTGAGTCTAGTCTCATTATAAACAAACAGCATAAGTATTGAAGCTCTGTAAAGAAAGATATCTAAGTCGTAATGCACAAAGGTCAGAGTAGTCGAACCCAGAAACTGGGATGACTTTATCTAATAAAATGTACAAATTGGACCAACAAAAAATTCTACAAAAATTCTACCATATAGATATATGACTCTATTTCAGGTGAAAATTTACGGAACTGGATTTCGAGTTTCAGAACTCTAGATATGATTTTTAAAGTTACTAGTACGCAGATTGGCAGCTTGTCTGGGAAATTTTTAATAAGTGGTTTGAAGTCTGTTAACACCTCGTGTTCGACTCCGGCGACGGTCTCGGGTTCGGGGTGTTACAATGGAAATGTTGGTAACGGTTAGCCATGGGAATGGTTATTCATGATCACTTTTGGAATATGTATGACAAACTCTAGTTGATCCATGGAGGATCATGAAATAGGTAAAGTTTACCTTAAAAATAGATGCTGGCAGCAGCAGTGATGTGGATGTGAAAAATCACTAAAAATAGTAGGAAAGGAATTAAATAGTGAATAAATTATGTAATCTAACCTTGATGAATCTATTTTCATAGGAAGTAACGAAACGTTCATATGAACAGTATATTATGAGATGTTAAAGTTTTCGTGATACAGGTCCCGAACGGTTTCTGGATCCCATGATCTGACTTTGGAAATTCATTATAAATTAACCAGAGATAATTAGAAGTCATGCCTTATATGTATAGATTCCGTTTTGAGTCTAGTTTCATTAGAAACAAACAGCATCAGTGTTGAATCCCTGTACAGGGAGATATCTAAGTCGTAATGCATGAAGGTCAGTGTAGTCACACCCTGTAACAGGGGAGACTTTAACTAATAAACTGTACTAATTGGATCGACCAAAAATTCTAGAAAAAAATATGTAGATGGAAATATGAGTATATTTTCAGGGAAAAATTATGAAACTGATTTTTGAGTTTTGGAACTCAAGATATGATTTTTAAGGTGACAGTGACGCAGTTAGCCAACTGCCTGGAAATTTTTAAAATGCACTGTGAAAGTAAATGAATTAATTCAGTTAGCACCTTGTGTTCGACTCCGGCAACGGTCTCGGGTACGGGGTGTTACATCATCAATCCTTGGAAGGGGATACTTATTTTTTATTGTCACATTATTGAGCTGTCGGTAGTCAATGCATAATCTCATGGAACCGTCCTTCTTTTTCACGAATAGTACGGGAGCACCCCACTGCGAAAAGCTTGGTCTCGGAAAACCTTTGTCAATCAACTCTTGCAACTGTAACTTCAATTCTTTTAGCTCAGTCGGGGCCATCCTATACGGAGCAATAGAGATAAGTGTTGTTCTTGGCATTAACTTAAAACCGAATTCAACTTCTCTAATTGGAGGCAAACCTGACAATTCCTCCGGGAATACATCCACATACTCACATACAACTGGGACTAATTTGATTTTCAATTCAGATTCCTCAGTATTCAATATGTATGCCAAATAAGCTTCATTCCCTTTTCTCATACATTTCTGAGCAATCATTGAAGAAATTACATTTGGCGATTTATCTGCGTCATCTGATTCAACCCGAAGAACCTCACCATTTTCACATTTCAATTCAATAACTTTCTGTCTACAATTCACTACAACATCATGTAGTGCCAACCAATCCATACCCAGTATGACATCAAATTCATCAAATGGTAACAACATTAAGTCGGTCGGAAAACAATAACCTCTAATCATCAAAGGGCATCACTTACATACTTTATTAACTCTTACATGCTTTCCTAATGGATTTGACATTTTAATCATAAATTCAATAGACTCAACAGGTATATTCACACTAGATGCCAATTTCACACACACATAAAAATAAGTAGAGCCAAGGTCTATCAAAGCAATGAAATTAGTATCATAGAGAGAAAAATTACCGGTGATCGCATCAAGTATATTCACATAGGCTCTAGCCGGAGCCCTAGCTCCAGATCTCACTATTGTATCTCATGTCATATTCTTACTACCAGACCCATTCCTAGCATTTTTCAAGGGTCTTCCCCTAGAAGCTGTGCCACTCGGCCTCAAGCTCTGGAATCTTTCTTTCTCTACCATCTTAGGGTAGTCTTTAATATAATGGTCTTGAGAACTACACTTGAAACAATATCCCTCACTCACCTTATCGGTGCCAAAATGACATCTACAACATTATTGGCACTTGGGCTTGAAGGTTTGGCGTTACCTACACTTGCCACGGATGTAGCTTGAGATCTAAAACTCGAATTTTTCTTTCTACGATTCTTGTATGAATATCCAGTTGACACATGTGAACGAGAGTACATCTCTCTAGGTTTCTTAGGCTGAGTTGGCAATGACTTACACATTAATCTCTTATTATATCTCTTGCCTCAGACTCAGCTTTCTTCTTTTCTTCGATCAACTCCTCGGCTTTACAAGCCCATTCAATAAGTACCACAAATTCTTTCAACTAAAGAATACCCACTAATGTCTTAATATCCTCATTAAGTCCATCTTCAAATCTTCTACACATCTTAGCTTCAGAGGATACACACTCCCGAGCGTACTTACTGAGTCTGACAAATTCTCTCTCATATTTGCTAACTATCATACTACCCTGTTTCAATTCCAAAAATTCCTTAGACTTCTGATCGATGAACCGTTCACTAATGTATTTCTTTCGAAATTCCTCTTCAAAGATTTCCCAAGTAACCCTCTCCGGTGGTAACACAGATATTAGTGTTCTCCACCAGTGATACGCTGCATCTCTCAACAAATATATGGCATATTTTAGGCACTCCTCGAGTGTACAGGATAATTCATCAAATACCCGTATCGAGTTCTCTAACCAGAACTCTGCTTTCTTAGGGTCATCATTGGCATTTTCCTTAAATTCCTCAGCACATTGTTTTTGAATTTTACCAATAGGTGTTCTAGCGAATCCCATGGAATCCATACGTTAAGGCATCACAGGTGCAGATTGAGGATTTGAAGGAGGTAGGGGAGGCTGAGCATTCGGGTTTGTTCGAACGATCTCCGTATACCATGCATTCATCGTGTAGAGAAAGGCCTCTCTATCTCATTCTCCTCTACTTACAGTTTTGCACCTACTCTCAGATGGCACAGCTCCTTCAGCTAGAACAAGCGCGTTACTTTCTTCATCATCCACCACTGCTCTGTCGGGATCCATTTGCTATATGAAAACACAATTTAATGTTGTCAAGAGTCATCACACTATCATTATATATATACATATAGCATGTATAGCTAGACTCAAATATGTTAGGTTAGTCCGAGACCTGACTAAACCATAGCTCTTATACCACTAAATGTAACACCCCTTACCGTACTCGAGGTCGGGATAGGATACAAGGCGTTACCGAACACATACACAGTCATTCATGCAAAAACCAACTATTAAATTTTTCTTTAAAACAACTTCATTCATATGTACACAATTTGCCCCTGATATGGACCTACGAGGCCTAGAACAACCATCGGAAGGGTTTTAAGACTAAATCAAAGACTTTAGAAAAGCTTGGGAAATTTTCCCTAATACTAACCTACAACCCCGTGTGAGACAGGGGACACACCCGTGTGCTCTACACACGCCCGTGTCCTCAGGCCCTGTAACTCTCTAACTATGACATTAGCACTAATTTATGGTCATACGGCCGTGTGGCCAGACCGTGTAATCAATTAAAATTAAATGAATTTTTCATAAAAAGGTGCAAACTTCACACGGCCAAAGTACACGCCCACGTGGGTTGGCCGTGTCTCTCACATGGCCAAGACATACGCCTGTGTCTTAGCCCATGTGTTTACTACTGAGCATACTGACTTGTAAAAATTAGGCGGAGGGGACATATGGCCATTCAACATGCTCGTGGGGCAGACCGTGTGTCACACACGGTCTAGACACATGCCTATGTGTCTATCTCTGTGGACCATATAAAGGCTATTTTCCAAGCCACTTGTTACCCTCAATCATTCATACATTCAAACATATTTCATAGCATGCAACATGACATATTTAGACACTCAAATATTCAACACCATGACACAATAACATCTTCATAATGTCATCCTATTGCACATTCATTTTGTTACACCATTTCGAAGCATTCCACACCAATTTCTTTCATTATCAAACTTGTTACCATAACTTCAAATTATGCTTTCATGACTATACTCATTTTAAGCCATTAAGTCATCCTTTATCCTTTTAGCATCTATTCCATACTATATCATACACTCACCAAGCAATAACATATCACATCATCAAGGCATTAACACATGCACGCATGATCAATTAGACATGACAAGCCAATAATCAATTATAAGCCATATCACATGGCTATTACAAAATGAATCATCAACATCATAAGCCTTCATAATTTGGCCAAATAGCATGACACATATGACAAAATGACCGAGTCCCCTATACATGCCATGCTCAAAATAACAATTTCACTATACCCAATAATCTTTTGATACTGTGATCGAATACTCCGACAGCTTCTGATCCCTGAGCTAGCTTGGCGAAACTACAAAGGATGGAAACGAAAGGGGGTAAGCATTAAAGCTTAGTAAGTCCACATGCAAATAATATGCAATGGTAATAAGCAATCAACATGCGAAGACATAGTAACATATGCATAAAGATTATTCATCACTTAAATCCTTTGACTTACTTATCACATGTACACATATACTTTCTCATCATGAATTATTCTTTACCATGGCATCATTCATAGGTTTAACGCACATACTTGTACTCATCGTAGTATATCATATAACCATACCTGATTGTGTGATTCGTAACAAGTAATAAATATTTATATTGATGATCAAACCTAGACTAACTATTATCACGACGAACAGGCAAGCGCACCTATCGAACAATAGTATAGTAATGGCAAGACCGGGATATCTAACCTAGAAATAGAGAGGGGTTATTTATTAAACTAATTAACTAAACTAATTAACTAATTAAACTAAAGTAAAGAGAAAAGCTGGAAAAAGACTTGAAGAAAATTAATTTGATAAAGACGACACCCAATGAGGGATCCACTTAGATTTCACTTGTTATTTGACTTTCAACCGGACGATTTATTCACTTGACTTGATCCGTGAGACTCCCTAGCCTATGTTATTATCCCTTTCGATACTAATAACATCTAACCCTCAGTTGAATTAATTGAAATTTCTTTCTTAATTAAAACCCCTAGGGAAGCAGTAAATCACTCTATGGACTCCCATATTAGGTTTCACCCTAATCCAGTAAAATCTTGTAACCCTATTTCTAAGCGTTCGATCAACTCCGCTTAATTATGTCAAATCTACTCTTAGATAAGGACTTTTTCTCCTCTACATAAGCACATCAAAACATGAATTAATATCCAGAATATTAACTCAAGCATTAAGACACATAATTAAGAACAAATCAAGTATTTATCATACAGTTCAAATAATAATAACAAGATCCATCATAGGTTTCAACCACCTTAGGTATCTAAGGGGTTTAGTTCATAATAAGATAAGAGTAAATCTCAAAAGCATGAAAATAACAAAACATAAAGAAAACTCTAAAACCCCTGAAGGAATTCTAAGAGAAATCTTCAGTCTTAGAGTAGCTTCGGCTTTTGGGGTGGATCGTCTGGCTTCCTTCAAGTAATTCCTGGCGTGTGGTTCTATATTCCAGAAAAGTTCTAGAAGAGCCCCCCTTACTAGGTCATACTTAGGGTGTTTATGAAGGCTTTGGATTGGCTTTCTTCCTCCCTAAGTACCCTTTCTCGTGTAAAATACAACTCTTTGAAAAAGGGACATGCCCGTGTACCACGACTGTGTGACATGTTTGCTAGGTCGTGTTCGATCTATTAAATTGCACACGACCATGTGGGTTAATGGCCAGGCCGTGTGAATCGTGAGAGCCTGGGTCGACACCCTTAAAGGACACGGGCGTATGAGTAACCCGTGTGGCAAGGCTTAGGCCATGTGATCTTCTCGATTTGGTCTGTTTTGTCCCTTTTTAGCTCGTTTTTGGCTCTTTTTGACTCTTGGTGCTTTCTTGAGTACAAAACATGAAATAACTGGATTAAGAGCACCAAAATCTACAAATCTAGTAGTAAACATCCATAAATATGCTAAGTATTTGGGGTAAAACTATGTATAATTTGGCGTTTATCAAATACCCCCACACTTAAGCATTTGCTTGTCCTCAAGCAAAACACTCATTTACTGCTAGAATTCATTCCTCGCAATCACATAATCATTACTGATAATGTTACAAACTATTCCACGAAAAATCATACAACGAGAATTCTACTATTAGGGCATTAAAAGCCTCAAACAATATAAATAGAATATTTTGATAATAAAATCATAGGTAATCTCCTTCCTCTAAGTAATTAACTCTAGTCCTAAATATACAAGAGATGACATCCTCACTAAGGATTCACTCAAATCACTCAAAGTGTTTAAAGTTCAAGATTAAGCACTCGATTGTCTAACATGAGAAGTTATTACTATAGGCTTGCAAGAAAATCAAATCTCCACCACTTGTAAAAGATATGATACACTAATCAAAAGGTCTTTGCATGGTGGTAACGGAGTTTCGGTTACGGGTATGGATACAAGCTGAAGAGTCAAAGGTTAGAATCGAGATAATTTCAATATATATTTGTAATATCCTGATTTTGGGCCTAGTCAGAATAGTGGTTTCGTGACCACAAAATCTGAGATAGAAATAATTATTTTATGATTATTTTGAGGTCTATGATATCATTGCATGATTTTGTGAAAATTTCGTGAAGAAATTTTATGCATAAAGTGCTTAAATTGAAATTAGGGACTAAATCGAATAATTTGCAAAACTTGCATTCTAGAAGTTTCTAGTATGAAATTGTTTTGAAATATTAATTAGGAGGTCTTAAATAGAAATTTTACCAATTTCTAAGTCTATGGACAAAAATTGGACATGGATGGAATTTTAGGAAAGTTTAGTAGTAAGGGCATTTTAGTCATTTAGGGGTAAAATGAATTAAAATACAAAATTAAAAGCCAATTTTGCTCATCTTCGACCCCATGGCCGAATATAGCAAGGAGAAACCATGGCTAGGGTTTTTCAAGCTTCCAAGCTCGATTGTAAGTCCATTCTAGCCCCGTTTTTCAAGTTCTTTACGTTTTTGGAGTCCTGGTAGCTCGATTTAGCTTATGCTAGCAATAATTTAACCTAGGGTTTATATTTGGAAAAATACCCATAGGTGAAATTTGTGTATTTTGGTGTTTTATGATAGAATATGAGGTTTAAAATTATGTTAGACAACTTGTGCTACTCGGTTTTAAGCGAAAACAGCAAAAGGGCTTAATCGGTAAAAATACCTAATAGTCATAAGTACATGTTAGAGTGAGAATTTGATATTTCCATAGAAGGGAAAAATGATCAGCATGTCATAAAACATAAGAAAATAGGCTGAAGTTTAATTTACGAGCTTTGGGGAAAAAGTGTAAATATGCAAAAGTTTAAGGGCAAAATTGTAATTTTTCAAAAATATGATTTTGGGTCAATTTGAATAATGTGAGTCCTAATTAGACTATATTTTAAATGATAGAGCAAGGAAAACTAAAATTCGGGCTAAAATGGGGAAAATACCAAGTTGTGGACGAAATGGTAAAAGTAGCCATTTTCGCATACGAGGTAAGTTCATATGTAAATGTTGGTAACATAGTTATTATTTTAAATGTTTTTATGTTATTTAAATGATATGATAATTATTATGAAATATTATACTATGTGATATACTTGGAAAATGTGAAATACTACCGAGTATCGGTATCGGCATTCCGTAAAAGATGGTTGTGACACATGATTGGGAAAAAGGTCCCGTTGAACCTTAGGAATGGATTAGGATACAAGTGACATATCACTAGGATGTTTGGGCATCCGAACTCGTTGAGTTGAGTCCGAGTTCACTTATGGATGCGAATGTCTGAACTCGTTGAGTTGAGTCCGAGTTCGTGAAATGAAACTAGGCATCCGAACTCGTTGAGTTGAGTCCGAGTTCACTTATGGATACGAACGCCTGAGCTCGTTGAGTTGAATCCGAGTTCACTTATGGGCGGGTTACATGGTAGGTTGGCTACATATGTGGCACTTATGTGCAAACTTTCCATGTATCCAAATTATATTCAGATGTGTTCAACGGGTAAAATTCTACTCAACTGGAGGAATACTCGAGATGAAAGGGACATATTGGTAAGTGTTGTTAAATGAATACTTTGAAGAGGTATGTACTTAACCCTCGGGTTGAAAACTCGATATAATAACAATATGGTAAGATGATAAATGAAAATGTGATATGAATGTCTTGGTGATGATTATGCAAATGATGTTTTATGTTTGCTTATATGGTTATGTTACTTGCTATTTGCATGTGAACTTACTAAGCATTTATGCTTACTTCCTCCTTTTCATTCCTTATAGTGTTGACAAGCCAGCTCGGAAAACGGGAACGATCGGAGGCATGCTCACACTATCCGTAAACCATCTTGGCATAATGGCTTGCATATTTTGAGTATGGCATGTATAGCATTATAATCATTTTGTATATATGGTCTTATGATATGGTTATTGAGTGGTATGGAAATGCTTGGTAATGATTAGCCATTGGAATGGCTAATCATGATCATATTTGGTGTTATGTATGTCAAATTACTAGCTAATCCATGGAAACCATGAAATAGGTAAAATTTACCATAAAATAGATTCAGACAGCAGTAGTGACGTGAATTTGAAATATCACTAAAAATAGTATAAATGGAATTAAATAATGAATAAGTTATGGAATCGAAGCTTGATGAGTCTATTTTCATATGGAAGAAGCGAAACAGGTATATGAGCTATATTTTATGAGATGTTTAAATTTTTGTGAAATAGGGACAGAGCAATTTCTGGAACCCCTGTTCTGACTTTGGAAGTTCACCATAAATTTTAAAAAGATAATTAGAAGTCATGCTTTATATGTACAGATTCATTATTGAGTCTAGTTTTATTAGAGACAAACGGCATAGTCATTGAAACTCTGTACAGGGAGATATCTAATTCGTAATACACAGAGGTCAGAGTAGTCGAACCCTGAAACCGGGGAGACTTTAACTAATAAACTGTACTAATTGGCCCAACCAAAAATTCTAGAAAACAATTACTAGATATATATATGAGTCTAGTTTCAGGAAACATTTACGGAATTAGATTTTGAATTTCAGAACTCGAGATATGATTTTTAAAGCGACTGTGATGCAGTTAGCCAGCTTGTCTGGAAATTTTAAAATGAATTGTATGAGCTGTTTAAGTAATGAATTAAGTCCGTTAACACCTCGTGTTCAACTCCGGCAATGGTATCAGGTACGGGGCATTACATTTGGTGGTATCAGAGCAGGTTTAGTCGGTTCTCGGACTAACCTAGCATGTGTAAAAGTTTAGCTATACATGCCACTGATCTGTGATAGTGTGATGTCTTCCGACGTGTATGAGTACCGTCTTATTTAGACAGGGTACTCTCCAACCGAGCTGCGCCGACCATGTTCAATGTTATGTGAAGGTATTTGAGTAAAATTATGATTATGATAAGTCTCGGTTCAGAAAAGTATGAATAAAAGTTTATGATACATATGTGATAAATATTCTTATTTGCTTAATGCTCATATGATGTAGTGTATGTGGCTTACTTGATAAGATGAATGGAATAAATAGAAAGTATTAGAGGTATGAATAAAAGTCATAATATTATGATACGAATGAAAATGTCCTTGTCTTGATTTGGACGTCTAATGTTGATGAATGCTAATGATATATAATTTTTATGAGATAAAGGATTATAATGGAATGAACTTATCTATGTTAAATTGTTGGACTGAATTATATGATTGTAATGATATGTACATGATGATGCACGAAATAAATGTTGTGATTGTGATGCAAATATCTATGTTTGTTTGGCCTTATATGATGTCATGAGCATGAATTAATTTAATTAAATGAATGGATAAGTAAAGCTATCTAGAAAACATAGAATGTATGAATAAGTATATTGTCTAAATGGACAATAGGAAAATTTGTGTAAGCCAACATGAATGTTGCATTGCCTGAATGAATGACATGATTTTGATGATGTTGCTATGATGATGGGAGTTATGTCATATGTGTATGTATAAGAAAGTCGAGTCAGAGGTCCTACAACCCCTCCCCCTTACCGAAGTGGTACTTATAATGGAATTTCATGAGATTTGTATTGAATAAGTTTCCGGTTGAGAACCCAAAGAGTTCAGTGATAGAATAATTATAAGTATGATCAGAGATTGAAAATGAGCTGATAAGTAAAGTCAGAGTCAGTAAAGTATCGGATTGATATAAAGATTATTGGAATTATGCACTTCCCAGTTAAAGAAAGAAAATTCTCTTTGGTAAATCGAATTACTCAGGTGCAAGGTCGAGAAAAGTGTAAATCAAAAATTTATTCAGAACTGACCTTCTTTAGTGAATGATTTAATATGAAATTTGTGATGGCAGAACTAGTTGGGGAAATGATATTTGAAATGTGAACTATCTGAGTGTGACAGTTATGGCTGGATAGATTTAGCAGTCTCTTTTGAGATGTTCTATGTGTTCACCCGTTCTCAGAAATATTTCTATGGCTATTGATCTTCTGAAGAAATTCTTGTTATATGGGAATGTCTTCTAATTCTAGTGTTGGATGAAAGCATTGGTAGTCTGACTGGTTTATAATTTATATTGCTCTATTTCATCGGGTATTCTATTCCATTTCGTCTGATAAGAATTGATGAGAGAATACATATGATATTATGATTCTATTTATTCTACTTGATGCTTCATCTGATATATATGTATGGGAAGATATATTGTTCTTGTTATATTTGATTCCAGTTGGATTAAATGATGTTTTCTTTTGGACTTTCTTTCTTTGAAGAATTATCTGGGTATTCTGTATTTTCTTTGAGTTTGGTTTTCGATTTTCTGGCATAATATCGTATCTTGGGTTTCTTTATCCTGGATCTCTTTATTCTGGATTTCTTTATTCTGGGTTTCTCTATCTTGGATTTCTTTATTCGGTTTTCTTGTTATCTTTGTTCCATAATTTGTCAATTAAGACTCATGTTCGAAGTGCGTTCTTCAGCTCGTGATAATCATGTCAAATATGACTATACTTCTAATTTGATCTTGGTAATGTGGTGATTTTAGTTTTGGGATTTTTTCTAATTTCTATATAAGGATTTGACATCAGTAAAGGCATAGGTGATAAAAGCGCGAGTTTCAGTCGGTATGGTGAATTATTTATTTGAAAGATTTCATGTGACAATTATGTCAAGATTATTTTTTTCAAGTCTGATAATATAATTTCATTTTTGTACGGATAACAGAGTAAATAGTTTGAACGAGAAGTGTATATTTATTAGAAAGAGTTGAATATTAGTTTAAGTCACTATGAATGATAAGGTTTCCATCTTGTGAAAGCTGAAAAGTTTATTACATGTTGACAGAGTTCGGATAGATGAGAATATTGGTAACCGAAGCGTCTGAACTAGACTAGTCTACATTGAGCAAAGACTTCCTGACTTTCAGTAATGTACTGTTGTATGAATTGTGATGTGTTTCAAGACAGTGAGGTAATGTGATAGTTTAGAGCATTCGATGTTACATAAAATCGGAGTTGTTAAAGGGGTTAAAGCCGAGCATTGGGATCTATCAAAATTATCCTTGTCAGTGTTGATATTGGGATGGAAATGAGAAGGATTATTCTTGAGGTCATATCAGAAATATTTCCATGGCAGAAAGAGGAAAATGTGATGTATCCTATTGTTAAATGTTTGGCGAGATCTATAAATCATATATGTATTGAATGAATTCCTACTCATCAGATTCATGGAATTTCAGGTCTCTTTGATTGTTGGATTTCTTGGAATTCCGGTCTCCATTAAATCAAGTTGAGATCCAGGTTTTATGTCATGATATCATGGGAAACTGTGAAGGGTTGAAAATTTAAGAACAGTTGAGAGTTGAGACTGTAAGCTTTTAGATCATATGAGAAATTGAAGAGATGTATTGGAGGTACAGTCTAAGTGCAAGTTCTTCGACACCGAATATGAGATTAAAAGTGAAGACCACTTTTCTGGTAAGATTTTCGCGGACGAAAATCCCTAAAGGGGGGGAGAGTTGTAATATCCTGATTTTGGGCCTAGTCGAAATAGTGGTTTCGTGACCATAAAATCCGAGATAGAAATAATTATTTTATGATTATTTTTAGGTCTATGATATGATTGCATGATTGTGTGAAAATTTCGTGAAGAAATTTTATGCATAAAGTGCTTAAATTGAAATTAGGGACTAAATCGAATAATTTGCAAAACTTGCATTCTAGAAGTTTCTAGTATGAAATTGTTTTGAAATATTAATTAGGAGGTCTTAAATAGAAATTTTACCAATTTCTAAGTCTATGGACAAAAATTGGACATGGATGGAATTTTTGGAAAGTTTAGTAGTAAGGGCATTTTGGTCATTTAGGGGTAAAATGAATTAAAATACAAAATTAAAAGCTAATTTTGCTCATCTTCAACCCCATGGCCGAATATAGCAAGGAGAAACCATGTCTAGGGTTTTTCAAGTTTCCAAGCTCGATTGTAAGTCCATTCTAGCACCGTTTTTCAAGTTCTTTATGTTTTTGGAGTCTTGGTAGCTCGATTTAGCTTATGCTAGCAATAATTTAACCTAGGGTTTATATTTGGAAAAATACCCATAGGTGAAATTTGTGTATTTTGGTGTTTTATGATAGAATATGAGGTTTAAAATTATGTTAGACAACTTGTGCTACTCGGTTTTAAGCGAAAACTAGCAAAAGGGCTTAATCGGTAAAAATACCTAATAGTCATAAGTGCATGGTAGAGTGAGAATTTGATATTTTCATAGAAGGGAAAAATGATCAGCATGTCATAAAACATAAGAAAATATGCTGGAGTTTAATTTACGAGCTTTGGGGAAAAAGTGTAAATATGCAAAAGTTTAGGGGCAAAATTGTAATTTTTCCAAAATATGATTTTGGGTCAATTTGAATAATGTGAGTCCTAATTAGACTATATTTTAAATGATAGAGCAAGGAAAACTAAAATTCGGGCTAAAATGGGGAAAATACCAAGTTGTGGACGAAATGGTAAAAGTAGCCATTTTCGCATACGAGGTAAGTTCATATGTAAATGTTGGTAACATAGTTATTATTTTAAATGTTTTATGTTATTTAAATGATATGATAATTATTATGAAATATTATACTATGTGATATACTTGGAAAATGTGAAATACTACCGAGTATCAGTATCGGCATTCCGTAAAAGATGGTTGAGACACATGATTGGGAAAAAGGTCCCGTTGAACCTTAGGAATGGATTAGGATACAAGTGACATATCACTAGGATGTTTGGGCATCCGAACTCATTGAGTTGAGTCCGAGTTCACTTATGGATGCGAATGTCCGAACTCGTTGAGTTGAGTCCGAGTTCGTGAAATGAAACTAGGCATCCGAACTCGTTGAGTTGAGTCCGAGTTCACTTATGGATACGAACGCCTAAGCTCGTTGAGTTGAATTCGAGTTCACTTATGGGCGGGTTACATGGTAGCTTGGCTACATATGTGGCACTTATGTGCAAACTTTCCATGTATCCGAATTATATTCCGATGTGTTCAACGGGTAAAATTCTACTCAAATGGAGGAATACTCGAGATGAAAGGGACGTATTGGTAAGTGTTGTGAAATGAATACTTTGAAGAGGTATGTACTTAACCCTCGGGTTGAAAACTCGGTATAACAACAATATGGTAAGATGATAAATGAAAATGTGATATGAATGTCTTGGTGATGATTATGCAAATGATGTTTTATGTTTGCTTATATGGTTATGTTAGTTGCTATTTGCATGTGAACTTACTAAGCATTTATACTTACTTCCTCCTTTTCATTCCTTGTAGTGTTGACAAGCCAGCTCGGAAAACGGGAACGATCGGAGGCATGCTCACACTATCCGTATACCATCTTGGCATAATGGCTTGCATATTTTGAGTATGGCATGTATAGCATTATAATCATTTTGTATATATGGTCTTATGATATGGTTATTGAGTGGTATGGAAATGCTTGGTAATGATTAGCCATTGGAATGGCTAATCATGATCATATTTGGTGTTATGTATGTCAAATTACTAGCTAATCCATGGAAACCATGAAATAGGTAAAATTTACCATAAAATAGATTCAGACAGCAGTAGTGACGTGAATTTGAAAAATCACTAAAAATAGTAGAAATAGAATTAAATAATGAATAAGTTATGTAATCGAAGCTTGATGAGTGTATTCTCATATGGAAGAAGCGAAACAGGTATCTGAGCTATATTTTATGAGATGTTTAACTTTTTGTGAAACAGGGACAGAGCAATTTCTGGATCCCCTGTTCTGACTTTAGAAGTTCACCATAAATTTTAAAAAGATAATTAGAAGTCATGATTTATATGTACAGATTCATTATTGAGTCTAGTTTTATTAGAGACAAACGGAATAGTCATTGAAACTCTGTACAGGGAGATATCTAATTCGTAATACACAGAGGTCAGAGTAGTCGAACCCTGAAATAGGGGAGACTTTAACTAATAAACTATACTAATTGGCCCAACCAAAAATTCTAGAAAAAAATTACTAGATATATATATGAGTCTAGTTTTAGGAAATATTTACGGAATTAGATTTCGAATTCCGGAACTCGAGATATGATTTTTAAAGCGACTGTGATGCAGTTAGCCAGCTTGTCTAGAAATTTTAAAATGAATTGTATGAGCTGTTTAAGTAATGAATTAAGTCCGTTAACACCTCGTGTTCGACTCCGGCAACGGTCTCGGGTACGGGGCATTACAATATTACCCCACTATAAAAAACTTAATCACTGAATCACAAACAAATATCTAGAACTATATTACATGAGCTCATGAAAACTTTAGCTTGCTGAGGATTACAATAATGATACTGAGTTTTTTTTTAAGAACAAATCAAGTCAATACAATATAGAAATCATACTTCATGATTCAGTAACAAAAAATGGTGAGCATAGTGAGGTAATAGTATTAAATTTAATCTCGATAAAAAAAGGTAAATTAAATAAGAGGATTTCAACAATAATAGGATAATGGGATAATGATGAAGGTTAATCAATAAAAAAGGTTAGTAGGCTCAAAGGGGGTTCACTAAGGGTTTAATTATGTGGGAAGGCTTTTTATGGAGTAAATGAGTTAAATCCTAAGTGCCTTTATCATCTCAGCATATCAAATCATACGTGTGATCTCGACATGTATAATCGAAGCAAGTTTTAGAATAACAGTTCAATGTTGACACACTCAAACCATAAAAGAAGTGAGCAAAAAAGAAAGCTATATGCTCAAAAAGCTCAAAAATCTCACCAAAAATTTGGGTTTTTGAAGTCATTCCTGTATACTTAAGATTTCAAGATAATACCTCAATTTAGGAAAATAGTCTAAAAATTTTAATTCTCAAAATATCAACTTATCATGCTCGATTCTCTAATGTCCTATAATCAAATAATCATGCATAATTCCCATGATCTAATTCATGACATATCAACAATAATTATAGATCAATCAAAATTCATTCGATCAAGATTATGAGAAAATCACTTAAGCACAAGACCAAATTTAGGGATTTGAGAAAATGCAAAAAGTTAGGTTTCACGTTCACCCCCCACACTTAAGATGTACATTGCCCTCAATGTACAAAGATAAATTATTCAATAAAAAGAAAATCATAAGAGAAAAGGAGGTGAAACTCCCTGTTATATGGAGGCGGAGCTTGATTCTAATGCTAGAGTGGTTGGGGAAAGTAGTAGCTGTCATTGTTCTTAGCTAGATGAAGAAATTGGGTCGTTGAACATGGCATTCGTTTTGTATTGTTCCCTATTTGTTTCTTCATTCCATAAAATATTCCTAGCAGCTTTGCTCGGAAGTCTGTAGAATCATGAAGAGCTTATTAAGAGTTGGTGTGAAATAGAGCGTAGTGGGATTACTTGTTAGAAATACTAGAAAAATGAATAAAGTAAATTTTACTAATATAGATATTTCTTTCAAAAGAAATTAAAAAAAATTAAAATTAAAATAAAATAAAAAGATAAGAAGGTTTAATGATCCTCGTCAGTGGAACCCTCAGGTGGTGGCACTGGAGTGGAGATGTGAAACTACTGGCACAGCTGCTGCATCATGGCCTGCATGTCGTCCATTTGTCTATCACGTCGCTGATCTCGCTTGTGAATCATCTCAAACTGTGTAGTACAATACTGCTCGAAGTGAGCGAGTCGGTCGGAAAGGTGTGCCAATGAAGCAGTCGCATGAACTGGTTGTTCCCTAGGTGGCGCGGTAGAAGGCTCCTCATGCTATGGGGGAACATCATCAGGAATGTTCTCAAGATCCTCTGTAACACCCCGTACCCAAGACCGTTGCCGGAGTCGGACACAAGGGGTTAACGGGCTTAATCCACTTATTTTCATAGTCCATTTGAAAATTTTCCAGACAAGCTGGTTACTGCATCACTTTCGCCTTAAAAATCATATCTTGAGTTTGAAAACTCGAAAACCAGTTTCGTAAATTTTTCCTGAAACTAGACTCATATGTTCATCTACAAATTGTTTTCTAGAATTTTTGCTCAAGCCAATTAGTACAGTTTATTAGTGAAAGTCTCCCCTGTTTCAGGGTTCGACTACACTGACCTTTGCGCATTACGACTTGGATATCTCCCTGTACAGGGTTTCAATACTGATAACGTTTGTTTCTATAGAAACTATACTCGAAGAGGAATATATACATATATTGCATGACTTCTAATTACCTCTGGTTAATTTATAATGAATTTCCAAAGTTGGAATAGGGAATCCAGAAACTGTTCTGTCCCTGTCTAACGAAAACTTAAATATCTCATAATATACTATTCATATGATCGTTTCGTTACTTTCCTATGAAAATAAATTCATCAAGGTTCGATTACATAATTTATTCACTATTTAATTTCATTCCTACTATTTTTAGTGATTTTTCAAATCTACATCACTGCTGCTGTCAGCATCTGCCTTTAAGGTAGACTTTACCTATTACATAGTTTCATGATTCAACTAGCCCTTTTGCATAAATAGCACAAAATATGATCATGATTAACCATTCCAATGGCTAATCGTTCCCAAACATTTCCATACCTCTTAATGAACATCATACAAGACGATTATAAAATTAAGCTCAAAGTGTATAAAAGCCATTTTCGCATGGCTATCCAAATTTATACAAAACCAAAGGGTCCATGACCAACAACAAAAAGGGTAGTCCTATACATGCCATTTCAAAGTTCAACCAAAAGTGTACCAAAAGGGGCTTTGATAGTGCGGGCGACTTCGACTTCGACACTCCCGAGTCCGATAGCTGACGAACCAAAATCTATAAAACAGAGATTCAAAGAAACGGAGTAAGCATTTAATGCTTAGTAAGTTTTGAGCAATGGAATTAGGCTCAACTGAAGTATAGCATTCATATAACTAAACGGATAATTTCATATACACATATATTCTCAAAAATCAGTCCTACTTCACATTTCCAACCCTTATATTCATACATAAGGGATCAACTTAACCAAAAACCGGAAGCTCCTTAATCGACTGAGCGAATGCTATTTAAGAGGAATCAATTAATCCAATGCATGTACAACACATACCTCGTTGTTGAGATTTTACGAGCGTATTAATTGAAATTATTACAGCAGATCGCTCATTCCCAAACTCAAGTAATCTTCGAGATTTAGCCGGATATAACTACTTGCGCAAGGCCTTCGGGTCTTAGCCCGGATGTGGTCACTAGCATAAATGCCTTCGGGACTTAGCCCGGATATAGTCGCTAGCACAAATGCCTTCGGGTTTTAGCCCGGATATAATCGCTAGCACAAATGCCTTCGGGTCTTAGCCCGGATATAGCAACTCGCATGAATGCCTTCGGATCTTAGTCCGGTTGTAGTCACCTAGCACAAAAGCCTTCGGGACTTAGCCCGGATATCATTCGAATAACCATGCACATATATCAATAAATCATGACACATCCATATTTCATTTTCATTACCAAAGCTCAAACACAAAACACTTATCACACTTACAAATTTCGGCTCAATAGCCACATACAAAGAGCATGATTTTGATTTACTCAAGACATAATCTAATCAAATCATAATCTAAGCTCCATTACTCGAAAACTTACCTCGGATGTTGTCGAACGACTTCGGTGGCTATTCGATCACTTTTTCCTTTCCCTTATCCAACTTTGGTCCTCTAAGCTCTTGAGCTAATTCAAACAAATTTAACTTATTAAAGTCTCATTATGCTAGCTTATGGCCGAACATGACAATGAATTTGATGGGTCATATGGCCACCTTTAGCTCAAATACAAAATGGTCATACGCATTTTTAATCACATTAAGCAATTTAATACAATTCATTCGAACATCAAAAGAGAAGCTCAAGGTACTTAGCCCATATATACATTAGACATTAGAGTCACATATGTATGAAATCACGAATCGAATTCAATATATTAGCTAATATTCCCCTTAGCCGAATTTTCTAAGTCAAGATAAAGCCATCAATATGCTTACCTATGGCCGAACCTACACATCAACTTATGTACTCATTCATGTGGCCGAACATGCATGTCTATGTTGAGGCCGATTGCAACACTTAATACATTCTACAAGTATGGTCACTTGTATTGACTAAACACCATTTTGTTTCAAGTTCAAAACTTGGCCAATACACATATATACACTAGTAAATCAAACACTAACATTTGCACTTCACCTTACTACCATTCCTCATCCAAATAACGTGAACAACAACCATATTTCTCTTCTACTTCCTACCATGGCCGAATGCATCACAACACCATACCATTTCAATTTTGGTCATGGTTAAACAAAGAACGTAATGTCTCACTCAAAAATGCTAAAAAGAAGATTCAAGAATCATCAATCCACCATCACATGCATCATTACAAAGCTTCACTTTTAGCATGCAAATGACATCAACACAAATCCACCTTAGCCGAATATCATCTCCATGACATAGTAAAGATTTGAACCATGGGCTAGTTAGAACTCAAGCTAACTACTAAAAACATGCATGAATCTCATGGCACAACATCAAACATACCTTAGCCTAGTTACATGCATGGCCGAACCTTTTCAACCTTTCTTATTCCTTCCTCCTTAAAGTTTTCGGCCAAAGATGTTCAAGGATGAACACTTTTTTCTTTTTGTTTTCTTCCCTTCAACTCACGGCAATGGGGGGGAACAATCACACACATTCTTTCTTTTTTTTTCTCATCCTACTAACACTAATACTTTATTGCCCATGCTCTTTATTTTATTATTCCTTACATGAAGCATTAAACCAACATGTTTATGACATGTTTTAGCCATAACATGTTGTCCACCCTCATGCTCATGGCCGGCCACTACTAATTAGGGGGGAAATTGACATGCAAGTCCTCCCTTTTGATTACATGCACTATTAGATCCTTATAGATTAGCCTATCACATTTCAAAAGTGTCACACAAGTCCTATGTACTACATTCACATGCAATTACTAAATCGAAGCTTAAAATTTTCGCACATTCATATTCACATATTTTAGACCATAAATATCACATTCAAATAATTTGGTGTCTCGGTTTAGCGGTCCCAAAACCGCTTTCCGACTAGGGTCACTATAGGGCTGTCACAACTCTCCCCCACTTAAGAAATTTTCGTCCCCGAAAATCTTACCGGTAAATAGGTTTGGGTATCGTTCTTTCATGGCATTCTCGGTTTCCCAAGTAGCTTCTTCGATCCCGTGTTTGAGCCATAACACTTTCACTAACGGAACCCTTTTGTTTCGTAACTCTTTCACTTCACGAGCCAAAATACGAATCGGTTCTTCTTCATAACTCATATCAGGTTGAATTTCAACCTTTGATGGATTAATTATGTGCGATGGATCAGATCTATAACGTTGAAGCATCGAAACATGAAAGACGTCGTGAATCTTTTCAAGTTCAGGGGGCAAAATCAATCTATACGTAACTGGACCAACTCGTTCGGATATTTCATACAGCCCAATGAATCTCGGACTCAATTTGCCCTTACGGCCAAATCTGAGTATCTTTTTCCAAGGTGAAACCTTAAGAAACACTTTGTCTCCCACCTGATACTCAATGTCTTTTCGTTTCAAATCCGCGTACGACTTCTGGCGATCTGTGGCTGCCTTCAGACTTTCACGGATTACTTTTACCTTCCGTTCAGCATCTTTAATCAAATAAACTCCGAAAATTTTACTTTCACCAAGCTCGGTCCAAAACAATGGTGTACGGCATTTACGCCCGTACAAAGCCTCGTAAGGTGCCATCTTAATACTTGATTGAAAACTATTGTTGTAAGCGAATTCAATCAAAGGTAAATACCATTCCCATGAACCACTAAACTCGAGGATGCAACATCTCAACATATCCTCAAGTATCTGAATTATCCGCTCGGATTGACCATCGGTTTGTGGATGAAAAGCGGTGCTAAAATGCAGCTTGGTACCCAAAGCTTCTTGCAATTTCATCCAAAATCACGAGGTGAATCTCGGATCTCTATCCGACACGATAGAAATAGGTACCCCGTGTAATCTCACAATCTGAGAAACATACAATTCAGCTAGTTTATCCATTGAAAAATCCGTGCGTACGGGAATAAAGTGAGCCGACTTAGTAGTCTATTCACAACAACCCAAATCGCATCTTTCTTACTTTCCGATACTGGCAACCCAGATACGAAATCCATCGTGACACGATCCCATTTCCATTCAGGTATCATGATCAGTTGAAGTAAACCAGTAGGCACTTGATGTTCCGCCTTCACTTGCTGACATACTAAGCACTTCGAGACAAAATCGAAAATGTCTCGTTTCATACCATACCACCAAAACTGACGTCTTAGGTCGTGGTACATTTTCGTACTCCCCGGGTGAATTGACATTCGACTACAATGAGCTTCGTTCAGAATCATCGAAATGATTTTTGAATTTCTTGGAACACACAACCGACTTCTGAACCTCAAACAATCGTCATCATCAATTTGAAACTCTGATTCCATATTCGGAACACATTCAGCCCGTTTTGCAACCAATTCATCATCGACTTTCTGAGCTTCACGAATTTGATGAATCAACAATGGTTTAGCCTTTAATTCCGCCACTAACACATTGTTGGATAGAACAGACAAGTGTACATTCATCGCTCGTAAAGCAAACAGTGATTTACGGCTTAAGGCATCCACAACCACATTAGCCTTTCCCAGGTGATAGTCAATGACAAGCTCATAATCTTTTAACAACTCGAGCCAACGTCTTTGTCGTAGATTTAAGTCTATTTGAGTCATCAAATATTTGAGACTTTTGTGATCCGAAAATACATGGCATTCTCACCAAATAAGTAATGTCGCCATATTTTCAAGGCGAACACAATGGCAGCTAGTTCAAGATCATGGGTCGGATAAATTTTCTCATGTGGCTTTAATTGTCTCGACGCATAGGCCACCACTCGACCTTCTTGCATCAATACGCAACCCAACCCAAGTAGGGATGCATCACTATAAATGACAAACTCCATGCCTGATTCGGGCTGCACTAGAATTGGAGCTTCAATCAAATAAGTTTTCAGTTGATCAAAACTTTTCTGACATTTTTCCGTCCATTCGAACTTAACATCTTTCTGAAGTAGTTTCATCATTGGTGTGGCTATCATCGAGAAACCTTTTACAAACCGTCGGTAGTAACCGGCAAGTCCCAAAAAGCTCCGAACCTCAGTAATATTTCTCGGAGGCTTCCAGTTAAGTATGGCTGAAATTTTGCTCGGGTCAACTCGAATACCCGATGCGGATACCACATGACCCAAGAAGCTAACCTCTCTTAACCAGAACTCACACTTACTGAACTTAGCATATAATTGCTTATCCCGTAAAATTTGCAACACTAATCTCAGGTGCTCAGCATGTTCGGTCTCATCTTTTGAATATACTAAGATGTCATCAATGAACACAACTACGAACCGGTCCAAATACTGTCTGAAGATCCGATTCATCAAATCCATAAATACCGCCGGGGCATTAGTGAGCCCGAACGGCATCACTAAGAACTCGTAGTGGCCGTATCTCGTTCTGAAAGCAGTTTTGGGTATATCCGAATCTCGAATTCGCAACTGGTAATAACCTGATCTTAAATCTATCTTTGAAAACACTGAGGCTCCCTTTAGTTGATCAAACAAATCATCAATACGCGGTAACGGATATTTATTCTTTATCGTCACTTTATTCAGCTGACGATAGTCAATGCACAACCTCATGGTTCCGTCCTTCTTTTTCACAAACAATACTGGTGCACCCCAAGGTGAGAAACTTGGTCGAGTGAAACCTCTATCCATCAACTCTTGCAACTGAGCTTTCAACTCTTTTAACTCGGTTGGTGCCATACGATACGGAGCTATCAAAATCGGCGTAGTCCCAGGTACAAGCTCAATACTAAACTCTACCTCCCGAACAGGTGGTAAACCCGGTAATTCCTCGGGAAAAACATCCGGGTATTCACAAACCACTGGCACAAATTCGGGTTTCTTTTCTAACTCTTTGTCATCAAGTACATACGCAAGGTATGCTTCGCACCCCTTTCTTACATATTTCTGGGCCAACATTGATGATATTACAGCTGGCAACCCCTTTAAGTCCGTAGACTCCACTCGGATTATCTCGTTATTTGCGCACCTCAATTCAATAGTCTTGCTTTTGCATTTCACAACCGCATCATGCACGGTCAACCAATCTAAACCGAGGATAACATCAAATTCATCAAACGGCAAAAGCATCAAGTCTGCCGGAAAATAGGAACCTCGAATTACTAGGGGACATTTCTTACACACTTTGTCGACAAGCACGTAACGACCCAAGGGATTTGACACCTGAATTACGAACTCAGTAGACTCAATAGGTAAAGTCTTACTGGATGCTAAGGTTTCACATATATAAGAATGAGTAGAACTGGGGTCAATCAAAGCAATCACATTAGAATCAAAGAGAGTAAAAGTACCGGTAATAACGTCTGGCGAGGAAGCATCCTCGCGTGCGCATATAGCATAAGCTCTAGCAGGAGCACGAGCCTCAGATCTGGTCGTAGCATCCCTAGATCCTCTCTGACCACCACTAGCATTGCCCGTATTACTAGATGGTCTACCTCGAGCAGTAGTAGCACCCGGTTTCCCACTCTGATTTGCATTCTGTTCAGACAACCTCGGACAATCATTAATGAAGTGGTCAATTGACCCGCACTTGTAACAGGAGCGGTCATGGAATCTACAACTCCCCGAGTGCCATTTACCACAATACTGACACTCCGTTCTGTCTCGACGATCATTTCCAACACTGGCGACCGAAGTGACTCGTGCACTCACAGGGGGTCGATCGCGATCTCTTCTAGATAAGCCCGAAGTGTCTCTAGATCGGCCTAAGCCATCTCTAAATTTCTTCGATGACTGTGGGGAGGGCTTCCCCGAAGACCTCTTACGAAACTCCTTTGCTTCCACCTCAGCTTTTCTTTTCTCCATACTGAGCTCCTCGGCTTTGCAAGCCCGCTCGACAAGTGCCACAAATTCTTGGATTTCCAAAATGCCAACATACAACTTTATATCATCATTTAGCCCATCCTCGAAATGTTTACACATGATGGCTTCTGAAGAAATGCATTCCCGCGCGTACCGGCTAAGCCTTACAAATTTTCGTTCATAGTCAGTAACCGACATGGAACCTTGTTTAAGTTCAAGAAATTCCTTCCGTTTTTGATCAATGAATCTCTGACTGATATACTTCTTTCGAAACTCGGTTTGGAAAAACTCCCAAGTTACTTGCTTTCTGGGCACAACAGAAGTCAACGTATTCCACCAATAGTAGGCAAAATCACGTAGCAAGGAGATAGTACACTTTAGGCACTCATCGGGTGTGCAAGATAGCTCATCGAGTACCCGGATAGTGTTGTCCAACCAAAATTCCGCTTGCTCGGCATCATCGCTGTCCGTAGCTTTAAATTCAGTAGCCCCGTGTTTTCGGATTCTGTCAACTGGGGGCTTATTCGACCTTATTTGGTCAGTTACCGGAGGTATTGTAGGCGCGGGGGTGGTATTTGTCGGGAATGGAGGTTGTGGAACAGCCGTATTAGTTCGAATGTATTGGTTGAACCAATCATTCATCACACTATAGAAAGCTTGTCTAGCTTCATCATTCGGATTACTAGCAATAGGTTGAGAGTCCGCCGGAGCTGTCCCTTGTGAGGGAGCAGGCGCTACACTCTCAAGATCATCAGCTACCGCTCGGTCGGGATCGGGATCCATTACTATAAATACACACATTTGCAAATGTCAGAAATCACCACACTATCAAATAATCACATAATGGCATGTATAGCTAGACCCAAACGTAGTACGGTAGTCCTAGAATCGACTAAACCGTAGCTCTGATACCAATAAAATTGTAACACCCCGTACCCGAGACCGTTGCCGGAGTCGGACACGAGGGGTTAACGGGCTTATTCCACTTATTTTCATAGTCCATTTGAAAATTTTCCAGACAAGCTGGTTACTGCGTCACTATCGGCTTAAAAATCATATCTTGAGTTTGAAAACTCGAAAACCAGTTTCGTAAATTTTTCCTGAAACTAGACTCATATGTTCATCTACAAATGTTTTTATAGAATTTTTGGTCGAGCCAATTTGTACAGTTTATTAGTTAAAGTCTCCCCTGTTTCAGGGTTCGACTACACTGACCTTTGCGCATTACGACTTGGATATCTCCCTGTACAGGGTTTCAATACTGATACCGTTTTTTTCTATAGAAGCTAGACTCGAAAAGGAATCTATACATATATGGAATGACTTCTAATTACCTCTGGTTAATTTGTAATGAATTTCCAAAGTTGGAACAGGGAATCCAGAAACTGTTCTGGCCCTGTCTCACGAAAACGTAAATATCTCATAATATACTGTTCATATGATCGTTTCGTTACTTTCCTATGAAAATAGATTCATCAAGGTTCGATTACATAATTTATTCACTATTTAATTCCATTCCTACTATTTTTAGTGATTTTTCAAATCTACATCACTGCTGCTGTCAGCATCTGCCTTTAAGGTAGACTTTACCTATTACATAGTTTCCATGATTCAACTAGCCCTTTTGCATAAATAGCACAAAATATGATCATGATTAACCATTCCAATGGCTAATCGTTCCCAAACATTTCCATACCTCTTAATGAACACCATACAAGACGATTATAAAATTAAGCTCAAAGTGTATATAAGCCATTTTCGCATGGCTATCCAAATTTATACAAAACCAAAGGGTCCATGACCAACAACAAAAAGGGTAGTCCTATACATGCCATTTCAAAGTTCAACCAAAAGTGTACCAAAAGGGGCTTTGATAGTGTGGCCGACTTCGACTTCGACACTCCCGAGTCCGATAGCTGACGAACCAAAATCTATAAAACAGAGATTCAAAGAAACGGAGTAAGCATTTAATGCTTAGTAAGTTTTGAGCAATGGAATTAGGCTCAACTGAAGTATAGCATTCATATAACTAAACGGATAATTTCATATACACATATATTCTCAAAAATCAGTCCTACTTCACATTTCCAACCCTTATATTCATACATAAGGGATCAACTTAACCAAAAACCAGAAGCTCCTTAATCGACTGAGCGAATGCTATTTAAGAGGAATCAATTAATCCAATGCATGTACAACACATACCTCGTTGTTGAGATTTTACGAGCGTATTAATTGAAATTATTACAGCAGATCGCTCATTCCCAAACTCAAGTAATCTTCGGGATTTAGCCGGATATAACTACTTGCGCAAGGCCTTCGGGTCTTAGCCCGGATGTGGTCACTAGCATAAATGCCTTCGGGACTTAGCCCGGATATAGTTGCTAGCACAAATGCCTTCGGGTTTTAGCCCGGATATAATCGCTAGCACAAATGCCTTCGGGTCTTAGCCCGGATATAGCAACTCGCACGAATGCCTTCGGATCTTAGTCCGGTTGTAGTCACCTAGCACAAAAGCCTTCGGGACTTAGCCCGGATATAATTCGAATAACCATGCACATATATCAATAAATCATGACACATCCATATTTCATTTTCATTACCAAAGCTCAAAACAAAACACTTATCACACTTACAAATTTCGGCTCAATAGCCACATACAAAGAGCATGATTTTGATTTACTCAAGACATAATCTAATCGAATCATAATCTAAGCTCCATTACTCGAAAACTTACCTCGGATGTTGTCGAACAATTTCGGCGGCTATTTGATCACTTTTTCCTTTCCCTTATCCAACTTTGGTCCTCTAAGCTCTTGAGCTAATTCAAACAAATTTAACTTATTAAAGTCTCATTATGCTAGCTTATGGCCGAACATGACAATGAATTTGATGGGTCATATGGCCACCTTTAGCTCAAATACAAAATGGTCATACGCATTTTTAAATCACATTAAGCAATTTAATACAATTCATTCGAACATCAAAAGAGAAGCTCAAGGTACTTAGCCCATATATACATTAGACATTAGAGTCACATATGTATGAAATCACGAATCGAATTCAACATATTAGCTAATATTCCCCTTAGCCGAATTTTCTAAGTCAAGATAAAGCCATCAATATGCTTACCTATGGCCGAACATACACATCAACTTATGTACTCATTCATGTGGCCGAACATGCATGTCTATGTTGAGGCCGATTGCAACACTTAATACATTCTACAAGTATGGTCACTTGTATTGACTAAACACCATTTTGTTTCAAGTTCAAAACTTGGCCAATACACATATATACACTAGTAAATCAAACACTAACATTTGCACTTCACCTTACTACCATTCCTCATCCAAATAACGTGAACAACAACCATATTTCTCTTCTACTTCCTACCATGGCCGAATGCATCACAACACCATACCATTTCAATTTTGGTCATGGTTAAACAAAGAACGTAATGACTCACTCAAAAATGCTAAAAAGAAGATTCAAGAATCATCAATCCACCATCACATGCATCATTACAAAGCTTCACTTTTAGCATGCAAATGACATCAACACAAATCCACCTTAGCCGAATATCATCTCCATGACATAGTAAAGATTTGAACCATGGGCTAGTTAGAACTCAAGCTAACTACTAAAAACATGCATGAATCTCATGGCACAACATCAAACATACCTTAACCTAGTTACATGCATGGTCGAACCTCTTCAACCTTTCTTCTTCCTTCCTCCTTAAAGTTTTCGGCCAAAGATGTTCAAGGATGAACACTTTTTTTTTGTTTTCTTCCCTTCAACTCACGGCAATGGGGGGAAACAATCACACACATTCTTTCTTTTTTTTCTCATCCTACTAACACTAATACTTTATTGCCCATGCTCTTTATTTTATTATTCCTTACATGAAGCATTAACCCAACATGTTTATGACATGTTTTAGCCATAACATTTTGTCCACCCTCATGCTCATGGTCGGCCACTACTAATTAGGGGGGAAATTGACATGCAAGTCCTCCCTTTTGATTACATGCACTATTAGATCCTTATAGATTAGCCTATCACATTTTAAAAGTGTCACACAAGTCCTATGTACTACATTCACATGCAATTACTAAATCGAAGCTTAAAATTTTTGCACATTCATATTCACATATTTTAGACCATAAATATCACATTCAAATAATTTGGTGACTCGGTTTAGCGGTCTCGAAATCGCTTTCTGACTAGGGTCACTATAGGGCTGTCACATCCTCCTCGTCGATGGCATGAGAGAGACGGTACTGAGGAGGATTGGTCCCACGTCGGCGCTCGATCATCCTCATGTGTAATATAGTTGTGATGCCCTGTAGGGACATCTGACCGATCAGTGTAAGCACTGATAACTGGGCCACGGTGTTGAGGAGGCCGAAGTGTCTAGCAAGGCACGTTACATAGGGGCCAATGGAGATCACTCCCTTCCTATGCCGTTCAGTCTGATGGCGAATGGCGGAAGCAATGAAGTATGCCAAATTAGTCACGTGTGCATTCGCCATGCACCATAAATAGTAGGCGCCGTGGGTGTTGACGATGCCGGTGCTCTCTTTCCTCCCAGTCAAGGTGTGTGCCAATATGGCATGGAGATAGCGTAGGGAAGGAACGAGAGCTGAGGCCTTCGAGCGGCTGGGGTCGTAGGTGGAAGAGAGTGGTGCCAAAGCCTTCTAGCAAAAGAAGGGAGAAATGTGGATATTTCGTGGTAGTGCATTCATGTCTTCCTCCTCTATAAACTCATTAGTGTAAAGTCCCAGAGCAACTCCAAACTTTGGGACACTCATCGCGCGAACTAGACCGCCTAATCAGAAGTGAATGGTGTCAGGGTCGTTGTTGTTCGTCATCACCACCTGTAAATGAAAAGTAGAGCATAATTCTAAAGTTAGCTCTAAATAAGTGGGCTGGTGATAGTGAAGAATCGTACCCATAGGTATGTGGATAGGAGGGCACAGATGGCATTAGCGAGCTGGACTTAGTCCACGGCAGCCCAGTCGATGTAGCAACCTGTAATGAGGGGTCGCGCGTGTAGTATCTGAAATAGCTCGTCCTGCGAAGCTTGCAGAAATTTAAGGAACGGGTGCCGAACTTCGGCTGTAGCACGTACGGAGGAAGAACCCAGTCCTCTACGTCTCTTTGAGGATGGGACCGCGGCCTTCTTGCCTCTTGATGACAACATAATTTACCTGAAAATATATGATCATTGATAGAATCCAATATGCATCAGCGGATAAGCAAGAGGCCTAAAACTAGCATATGCTAACGATTCAAACATAAAAAATACTAAAGCAAATTCCTAACTTAATTAGAACAAAGTGGAAAATATTAACAATATCTATGTAGAGTATATATAATACTAATATAGCAACACAAATTAAGCAAACAAGGTTGAGAAAGTGAACCAAAGGCTGCGGTAGGGTGGCGCACGGGCGTGTTGGTGGCGATCACTGGCGTGTGACGCGGGGATATAGCCGTGTGGAGGAAAAAATAGAGGGTATAGAGAAGGGAAAGTGGGGATTAATGCAAGGGAAGTGGATTTGAGGGTAGTTTGGGGGTTTGGAGAGTGAGAATCTGGGGAATGGTGGCCGGAATAGGGATTAGAGAGTGGGGAATGGCAGATATCAACTAGGGTTTTGAAAGGAAGAAGAAGATGAACAGTGGTTTACTTATATAGGGGAGAGTTACACGGCCTAGGGCCACGCCCGTGTACTTTAAGGGTGAGCCCGTGTTTTTCAAATTTTTCGATTTAGGTCGTGCCCGGCTACTATCCGGGCCAGGGTGTCTTGGACGTGTGTGGCACACGGCCATGTCGCACGGCCGTGCCTAGCTTTGTTCTCTTCTCCCATACCTGTGTGTGAGGGTACCACACCCGTGTGTGAGGGTACCACACTCGTGTATTGTTGTCAACGGCTTAACGGCACGGGCATGTGGCATGCCCGTGTCGAAGAAACAGAATCGAGCCTTGCCCTTGGCACGCCCGTGGTTGTTCATTCGCACGCCTGTGGTCACTTATAAAGTTCACCCATGGCCATGTTGCACGGTCGTGGGGCTTTATCGCACCCCATGTTTTGGGGACATCATGTCCTGCTTCCACACGGCTGTGTCTCTTCCCCTGGTTTGCCACGGCTTTAGGCATGCCCATGTGCCTGGCCTTATAACGCCCTAAATTTATGGGTCTTTCTTAGGTTGCTGTTAGGTTGATAAATTTTTGAGTTCTGGTATTTGGGTGTGTAATTCATGTTAGGGGTGTGGTAATAGGCCTATGGAAGGCCCAAGGGTTGGTCAAACCCGGGTAAAATTTTGGATTTTGGACTTAGGAGATAGGGGGATTTAGATAGAAGGTGTCGTAAGAAATTGTGTGTGAAATATGACACAAGAAAGCCTTGTGGTGGAGTGGCAATGTGACGCCAATAAGGAGTTATAAAAGTGGAGCCTAGGAGGGTTTGGAGGTCCAGGGTTCAAGTCACAGGTAAGTAATTAAGGTGTTTTATTTTTATGAGCAGGAAGGTAAGTGGTGGACTTCAAATAAATTCTATCAGGTAGAGTTTGAATGAGTCAAAGGAGTAAGTTGAGGAGGGATAAGGGGAGAAAAAGGAGGAGCTGATCAAGGAGGATAGAGTTGGCCGAATGGTGGACTCTTGAGGAGCAAGAGTTGTCCGGCCAAGGGGTTCTAATTGGGCAATCGGCTAGGGAGTTGAGGTATGTATAGTTTCAGCAATAGGGGATAGTTGTGCCGAATTCTCTTTGATTTTTCCTTCAGGATTTCGTTTTGTTTTTCTTTTGGTGAGCCAAAATAGGGTAGGGTGCCTTAAGGTTCATTCTCTTTACTCGTTCTTTTGCTAGAAGCCGAATATAGGTCTCTCGAAGCACCTCCCTGTGTCGTTTTCCTTTGTCAAACCGATTGCCTACTTTTCTTCTCTTCTTTTCTTTCCTTCTATCTTCTTCTACTGCCATCCATATCTCTCCCGCTTCATTTTCTTATCATTTAGATAGTCATAAAAGCCGAAAGCAAGCTCATCATTGCCGATTCTTCTCTTGACCAAAACCTTTTGAACCAATTCCTCTTGTTGGCCGAAACCTTGATTACACATTGTCGATTTCTTCTTAGCCGAACCTACCTTGCTTATACCTTTTCTATTTCTCCTTTTCTTTGTCAATCTCTTAGAAACACAGTTAGCCGAATATCTTTTTGTGGCCAAACACCTCATTCTTTTCTTCAAAACCGAAACCTTCATACCTAGTGGTGTTCAAGGCCGAATCTGAGATCAAACCTATCTTGCTTTGGGTTCATGGAAGGAGTTGTTGTAGATCAGGATTGTCCCGCTATCTAGGACTCTTCGTGGGTAGAATATCACGTGGGTAAGTATTTAAGCAACTTTCGTTAGTACTTATATTAAGGGTTTTAGCTGAACCCCTTAGGGGTGGCTATCAATTTGGACTAAGGGCCTATTGGCCTCTTTCTCTTGTTTTGTGTGTTAGTGTGATCAAGGGGTTGTGCAACTAAGGATCTTAAAGGCTAGCATAGTTGGGCATCAAGACTAGTCTATATTTGGCAGAAAGGTAAGAACTTTGGATGCTTAGGGCCTAGGTAGGTGTTGGCCGAATATGGTAAGGGTTCTTTTCACAAGATTAATATTGACTCGTAACCTGATATGGTGGTAATCGTTTGTAGGCTTTTCGTGCGAGGAGTTTTGTCAACGCTTCAACAAACAGGTGTGTATTATACCCTTACTATAGGCTAGAATGGTTAAGGCCGTAATGACCGAAGAGTGACCGAAAGGTCGGCACTGTGAGGATCTGTGAGTAATCGATTACTCTCCGATGGTTGGATTTGGGTTTGTTGATGATGGAATTGCAAAGTGTGCAATTTCGTGCGTTTTGGTAAGTTGGGCCTCATGGGCCGAGTAGAGGCCCAATGAGCTTCCGAGCCCATTTGGGTAAAAATAATCATTAAAGACGTTTTGGCAAACTACAGTAATCAAAACTGTTGAAATCTGTAATTTAACCGTAAAACTTGGATTAATGGGCTTAAATCACTATTAGACATCGTAAGGCCCATTAGGGGTTTTTGGGCCTAGAAGGGCAAAACTGGTAACTGAGTTAAAATGGACTTCTGTAACGACAAATGGATTAATAGTAACTTTGATATGCATAAAAACTCTAAAAATTATTGAAATGACTAAAATACCCCTAAGTAGGGAAAATTACCATTATATCCTTAGGTAAAAATGACCAGTATACCCTTAAGGTTAATTTTATCTGAGATGCATGATATTCTGATTCTGCGTAATGTATGCCATGAAATTTATATCTGTTGCATGGGTTATGGGTTATATTGATGGAGGAAGCGTTCTGGCAGCCTCGCTGCAATCTGGTGGCCTCGCCACATATATTTGTTCTGGTGACTTCGTCACAATATCTGGCAACCTCGCTGCAATATGGTGGCTTCGTCACATATATACATCTGTTCTAGTGGCCTAGCCACAATATCTGTATCTAGTGACTTCGTCACAATATCTGGCAGCCTCGCTGTAATTTTTGTGGTGTGTAGCGGTTGGGTGGGTCGAGTAGTCTCCCCACATGGTGTAAGGCTGGTACGGGGGTGTTACTGATGGGTCTGGGTTGGGATTTCTGCATTCATGATATATTTTTTCTTTATCTGCTATGGGCTTATGGGTTCCATTCTGATTTCTGTACTGGGCCAAGGCCTAGATAAGTCTGACTCTGAGGCTTGATCTATTTTGGGCTATGGTTGGGTTATGTTACACACTGAGTTTACCAAACTCACCCTTTATTTTCATCTATGCAGGAAATCCCCAACCATAGTGGGCTTGGAGCTGTGAAGGATTCAGAGTGACCACATCATCTGCAAAGTTGGTTTTTTTCTAAGTTAGTTTATTTTTATTATTTTTATATTCTGATTTAATTTTGGGTTTTAAGTTGTAATAAGGCCGCTATCTAAGTTTCTTCTTCCGCTATGATTTTTATTTACTGATTATATTTGTACTATGTCGAAACTGCTAGTGTTAGGCTGCGCGGGTTTTCAAAATTAATGAACGTTTTCAAAACTCAACAAGTACAACAAATGGATAGCCTAAAGAATGATAAACCGACTTTTCATTCAACCGCTTTTTTTACAAAGACCACTCTAATCACTTAAACCAATGAATGCATATGAAGTCATAAGTCCATGTGACACGTCAGATCTAGCCATACCGTCTAGGCCGGGTTTGGGGTGTTACAGGCCGTGTGTTCTAAAAAACTTTGCAATTCAAAGATAAATTGAATTATTTAAAGTGTTAGAAATAAGAAATCAAAATATGTTAGTGCACGGGTTGCCTCCCGATAAGCGCTTATTTATAGTCTAAGCTCGACTTACCTCTCCGTTGAATGATCATGGTCGTTTGAGGAGTTCATACAACTCATTCCTGCTATCAATCTTAAAATAAGGTTTTAATCGGGTGTTGTTTACCTTAAAAGTGCCGAACTTGGGATGACTCACCTCCACCGTACTGAATGGAAAAATATTGAGTATCGTAAGAGGGATTTCCTCATTTGGTGTGGTAGTGACAGTGTGGGGATCTGTGGCATCTAGTAAGACTTTATCGCCAACCTTAAGTTGATTAGGAGAGATATCGGGCTTATTTTGGTGTAGTTTCGGTTTATCATGTGTTCTCAGTTTGTGTGTTTGCCATTCATCTAGCTCCTCTATTCGAAGCCTTCGTTCCTCATGGGTGTCTTTGTTCTCTACATGATAATAGTGCACTGTCTCCATTGTCTTGGTTCGAGGAGGTTCCTACAAGGATGATTAAATATTAGTTTTATCACTGATAGGTTTTATAGCATTATCTTGAGTTTTAGAGGTTTTGACTGAGTCGCGTGCTTAGAGTGTTACTGCCTCGTCACCTGCACCAAGTGTTAGCTCTCCTGTGCCTACATTAATAATGGTTCTGGCAGTTGCTAAAAAGTGTCGTCCTAAAATTAAAGGTACCTCGTTATCCTCATCCATATCTAGGAGACAAAGTCTACTAGGTAAATAAATTTATCAATTTTAACGAGAACATCTTCAATAATACCCTTAGGAAATCTAACAATTTTGTCAGCCAATTGTATGCTCATCTTAGTCTATTTGGGTTTACCGAGACCTAGTCGTTTAAACATTTTATATGGCATAACATTTATACTTGCCCCTAGATCAGCTAAAGCATTATTCACAGACAAACTACCAATTAAGCAAGGAATTGTAAAACTCCCTAGATCTTTCAATTTGTTAGGTAGCGTATTCTTTAAAATAGATGAGCAAACTGCATTGAGTTCCACATGCGATGTAGCGTCTAATTTTCTTTTATTGGTCAGAAGTTCTTTTAAGAATTTTGCTGAGTTGGGCATCTGTGAAAGAACTTCAAT
This sequence comes from Gossypium hirsutum, assembly GCF_007990345.1. NCBI lineage: Eukaryota > Viridiplantae > Streptophyta > Magnoliopsida > Malvales > Malvaceae > Gossypium > Gossypium hirsutum. Next base: position 18,026,700 of record NC_053432.1, read on the forward strand.
AAATGGTAAGTTAATATGTAATTTTTTTAAGAGTTTGATAAACTTACCAAATTGTTCTTCTGTTCTATCTTTCTTCATCGCTTTAGGATATGGCACACGAGGTTCATAATTTGTACTTACTTGTTTAGGATCATCATCGTTTACCTCTTCTCGACCCTTTTTCATCGCGTTGTTCTGCTTTAATTCTGGCTTAGTTGTAATGAATCCTTCCTTATCTTGAGTACTAATTGCCTTGAGCTGTTCCCTCGGATTAGGTTCAGTATTACTGGGTAAGCTACCTTGTGGTCGTTCGGAGATTAGTTTGGATAGCTGGCCTATCTGAGTTTCGAGCCCTTAGATCGATGCTTGTTGATTCTTTAGTGCTGTCTTGGTATTTTGGAATCGGGTTTCTGACACCAAGATGAATTTAAAAAGCATTTCTTCAAGGTTTGGTTTCTTCTCTTGTATGGGTTACTGTATGGGTTATAAGTATTACTGTATGGATTATTTTGAGATCGGAAGTTATTGTTACCATATAGTTGACTTGTTCTTCTTCATTTGTAGGATTGAAGGATTGGTATTCTGTTTGCACACCTCTGCCACTTGAGTCACACCTCATTACTGGATGTACCTGTGTAGAACCAAGTAAACCGTCAATCTTTTTATTGAGAAGTTCTACCTGATTAGAGAGCATGGTGACTGAATCGGTGTTATAAAAGCCGGCTATTTTCGTTGGCTTTATCCTCATAACTTGCCATGATAGTTATTCAGTGACATCTCCTTTACAAATTCATAGGCATCTTCCGATGTTTTATTGTTGATGGTTCCGCCAGCAGCTGCGTCAACCATTTGCCGAGTCGAGGGACTCAGACCATTGTGGAATGTTAGTACTTGAATCCAAAGCGGTAACCCATGGTGAGGGCACCTTTTTAGTAAGTCCTTGTATCTCTCCTATGCATCGTAAAGTGTTTCTAAATCCATCTGCACAAAAGAAGTGATATCATTACGTAATTTAGTCATTTTAGCCGGCGAAAAATATTTTAGTAAACATTTCTCGGTCATTTGTTCCCAAGTATTGATAGACCCTCGTGGTAACGAGTTCAACCATTGTTTAGCTTTGTTTCTCAGTGAAAAGGGAAACAACCGAAGACGTATGGCATCATCAGAAACGCCATTGATTTTAAATGTATCGCAAAATTCCAGAAAGTTCACTAAGTGAGTGTTGGGATCTTCATCCTTCAAACCATCAAACTGAACGAATTACTGTATCATGTGAATAGTGTTAGGTTTTAGTTCAAAAGTATTTGCAGCTACAACAGGTCTAACTATGCTAGACTCAGTTCCTGTTAAAGAAGGTTTAGCATAATCATACATAGTACGTGGAGCAGGATTTTGATTAGCCGCAATTGCAGGAGATAGCTGATTGCCTTGGATTTCAGCCATCTCTTCGGTTGGGGGTTGAGTATCGTCTTCTTGCTCATTCTCCGTGTACCGTAAGCTAGGCCTTATCTCTCTTTGATTTCTACGAACTGTACGATCGACTTCTTCGTCAAAAAGTAATGGTCCCGACGAGTTTCTTCTAGTCATAAACTATAAAAACCTGCCAAGAGAAAGAAATAGTAAATTAATAAATAATAATAATAAAATTAAATTAAATTGCAAGAAAAATAAATGGCTAAAGTAATAAAAATTTAGCGTTCCTAATATTTCAGTTCCCCGGCACGCCAAAAACTTGATCGCGTGATTCGTAACAAGTAATAAATATTTATAATGAAGATCAAACCTAGACTAACTATTATCACGACGAAAAGGCAAGCGCACCTACCAAACAATAGTATAGTAATGGCAAGACCGGGCTATCGTACCCAAGCGAACCAAAAGTACTAGTAATAAATATCTTTTTATTATCTAACCTAGAAATAGAGAGGGGTCGTTTATTAAACTAATTAACTAATTAAACTAAAGTAAAGAGAAAAGTTGGAAAAGACTTGAAGAAAATTAATTTGATAAAGACGACACCCAAAGAGGAATCCACCTAGATAACACTTGTTATCTGACTCTGACCCAGACGATTTATTCACTTGACTTGATCCGTGAGACTCCCTAACCTATGTTATTATCCCTTTCGAGACTGATAACATCTAACGCTTAGTTGAATTAATCAAAATTTCTTTCTTAATTAAAACCCCTAGGGAAGCAGTAAATCACTCTATGGACTCCCATATTAGGTTTCACCCTAATCCGACAAAATCTCTAACCCTATTTCTAGGCGTTCGATCAACTCCGCTTAATTATGCCAAATCTACTCTTAGACAGGGACTTTTGCTCCTCTGCATAAGCACATCAAAACATGAATTAATACCCAGAATATTAACTCAAGCATTAAGAACACATAATTAAGAAAAAATCAAGTGTTTATCATACAGTTCAAATAATAATAACAAGATCCATCATAGGTTTCAACCTCCTTAGGTATCTAAGGGGTTTAGTTCATAATAAGATAAGAGTACATCTCAAAAGTATGAAAATAACAAAACATAAAGAAAACTCTAAAGCCCCTGAAGGAATTCTGAGAGAGATATTCAGTCTTGCAGTAGCTCCAGCTTTTTGGATTGATCGTCTGGCTTCCTTCAAGTAATTCCTGGCGTGTGGTTCTGTATTCCAGAAAAGTTCTGGAAGAGCCCCCTTACTAGATCATAATTAGGGTGTTTATATAGGCTTTGGATTGGCTTTTTTCCTCCCTAAGTACCCTTTTCTGTGTAAAACACAACTCTTTGAAAAAGGGACATGCCCGTGTGCCACGGCCGTGTTCGATCCGTTAAATTGCACATGGCCGTGTGGCTCAATGGCCAGGCTGTGTGAATCGTGGGAGCCTTGGTCGACACCCTCGAAGGACACGGGCATGTAAGCAACTTTTGTGGCAAGGCTTAGGCCGTGTGATCTTCTCGATTTGGTCTGTTTTGTCCCTTTTTAGCTTGTTTTTGGCTCCTTTTGAATCTTGGTGCTCTCCTGAGTACAAAACATGAAATAACCGGATTAAGAGCACCAAAATCTACAAATCTAGTAGTAAACATCCATAAATATGCTAAGTATTTGGGGTAAAACTATGTATAATTTGGCATTTATCAATACCTCTTTCACATGCCCTCCTCGGGACTTTCATCATATCCATTGCAATACCCGTTGAACACTCGGAATACTATTAGATACGCGGAAAACTTGTACATAGGTGCCACATATACATACGTAGCCTAAGCTACCTCATAACATGTAACGCTCGTAATGGAGCTACTCGCAGGCTTGCTCCTAAAATCTATCGATCAAGGTGTAGCTACACGGGCTGCTCACACAAGCTATTAAGTATTCGACCAACTCAAGGATTACCTAGCCACTAGTAGGACACACAAAACCATTGCCCAGAACCCAATTACATGTATTGCATCCATAATGAACTCGGACCAACTCAACGAGTTCTGATTTCTAAATTCCTAGTGACACGTCACTTGTATCCTAGACTATTCCTAAGGTTCAAACGAGATTTTCCTCACTTGCACAAGGCATACTTTGTCGTAATTGCTCGTGATGTCGTATGTAACGGCCATAATATCATTTATTCTTTCATAACAACCAATAAGTATATAACTTATAATAGCAAGAAAATATTTATCACGTCATATCAAAATATTAAAAACATGCTACAACACCACATTATTTGTAACACCCCTCACCCTTATCCAACACCGGGACAGGGCTCGAGGCATTACCAGACTTAAACATTGATAAACATATAAAACCAGGTCACCAAATTTCGCCCAAAATTAAAACTTTTAGAACATATGCTATCATCCTTTATGCAGGTCATTGAGGCCTATAACCTACATTAAGACAGTTCGGTACAAAACTGAAAACATTCGGTAAACTTTGGGCAACTTAATAAATTTCTAGCTTTGGAGTGCCACACGCCCGTGTAGGTGGGCTGTTTGGACTCACACGCCCGTGTGGCTTGGGGCACGCCGATGCCTTTAACCTGTGGGTAACACTGACTTTTAAGCATGGCTATGCTGCCTGTCGGTGTTCAATACTGACTTTGGGACACGGCTATGGGACATGCCCATGTGACTACCCGTGTCCTATACTAACTCAAAATTTTAAATGCAAGGGACACACAGCTATAGCACACACCCATGGGAGGGAACCGTGTGTCACACATGGCCTAGACACACGCCCGCGTGTCCAACCATGTGGACCCTAATAGGCTATTTTCCAAGCCTTAAGTCACCCCTTTCTACTCCTTATACCATTATACTATGTTTACTAACTTACAAAATTAAACATCCATGTTCAGGGCACTAACAACTTATTACTATATCACACATTTATTCCATAGCCATGACCACTTCAAATTGTCCTAAGGCATTCACCATGTACATATGCCATATACTTCTTATACATAGTGAACAAGCATAATCACATACCAACATCACAAGACATTTACACATATCATGGATGAATAGGCTTACAAGCCAAAATCATTATAAGCCACATCTCATGGCTATATACAACAATTCATTATAAGCCAATACATTGGGCTAATCACAATTACATCGATCATAGAAAAACTAAGTCCCTATACATGCCACTCACTTGAACACGTTTAACATACACATGTCAATACTCCAAGGGTAAAGGCTCGATAGTGTGATGCTGCCTCCGACGATCTCCACCCTGAGCTGACTTGTCAAAACTAAAAGAAATGGAAAAGGGAGTAAGCTTTACGCTTAGTAAGTTCATATGAAAATAATAAGCATTATAATAACATGTTTCCTTAGGTAAAACAACTATAATTATGTTTTTATTCATATTCTGGTCAAGCTGTCTACTCGAGTCATAAACTATAAATTATTTATAACTAGAGCTACGGAAATCCAAATTACTATCCGTTAATTTTTCCTGAAATTAGACTCATATATCTTCTTATCATAAAATTTTCAGAATTTTTGGTCTAGCCAATAAGTACAGTTTATTATTTAAACTCTCCCCTGTTTCGCTATTTGACAGCTTCAACCTTTCTTCACTAAAATTTATTTATCTCCTAGTACAAGACTCGGATAATGTTCCCGTCTCTTTCTCCTGAAAGTAGACTCATTAAGGATTTCATTCACATGAATTTTAACTTATAATTGCTTTTTTTATAGTTTCTAATGATTTTCAAAAGTTGAGACAGGGGAGTCTGGAATCACTCCAACTCTGTCTCACAAGAATTCAAATATCTCATGATACAGAATTCCTTTGCTTACACTGTTTCCTTTATGTGAAACTAGACTTATTAAGATTTAATTCTAGATTTAATTCAGTCTTTAATTCAATTTTCACAATTTTTAGTGGAGTTTCAAATTCGAACATGTAATATCTTGAATTAGGGCTTAATCGGAATAGTGGTTTGGTGACCACAAATCTGAGATAGAAATAAGTATTTTACAATGATTTTGATGTTTATGATATGATTGCATGATTGTGTGAAAGGGTCGTGATGAAATTCTATGCCTAAAGTGCTTAAATTGAAAGTAGGGACTAAATCGAATAAGTTGCAAAACTTGCATTCTAGAAGTTTTTAGTATGAAATTGTTTTGGAATATTAATGAGGAGGTCTTAAATAGCAATTTGACCAATTTTAAGTTCATGGACAAAATTAGGACATGGAAGGAATTTTTGGAAAGTTTAGTAGTAAGGGTATTTTGGTCATTTAGTTATTAAAATGAATTAAAAACAAAATTAAAAGCCAATTTTTGTCCATCTTCTTCATTAGGCCGAAATTTCAAGGGTTCTCCATAGCTAGGGTTTGTTTCAAGCTTTCAAGCTCCATAGTAAGTGATTCCAAGCCCCGTTTTTAATGTTCTTTATGTTTTTGGAATCCCGGAAGCTCGATTAAGCTTATGCTAGCAATAATTCAACCGAGAGTTTATATTTGGAAAAATACCCATAGGTGAAATTTGTGTATTTTGATGTTTTATGATAGAATATGGGGTTTTAAATTATGTTAGACAACTTGTGCTACTCGGTTTTTAGTGAAAACGAGCAAAAGGGCTTAATCGGCAAAAGTACCTAATAGTCACAAGTATATGTTAGAGAGAGAATTTGATGTTTCCATAAAAAGGAAAAGTGATCAGCATGTTATAAAACATAAGAATAAGGTATAACGTTTAATTCCCGAGCCTAGGGGCAAAAGTGTAATTTGCAAAAGTTTAGGGGCAAAAGTGTAATTTTTTTAAAGTTCGTATTAAATGTTGTTTTGATAAATGTATGTATTAAATAAGATTAATTTGGTATTATAGATCAATAAAAACGAGATTCAAGTCGTGATCGAGGAAAAGAAAAGATTGTGGACTAAATTGCAAAATCTTTATATTTTGGTACCAAGGTAAGTTCATGTGTAAATAATGTAGCATAAATGTTATTTTTAAGTTATTAATGTTAATTATATGATATTCTGATTTTTAATCGTGAAATATTATGCTTTGTGGTTAATGTTGAGTAATACGCAAATTATGTTTACTACTTGATAAATATGAATTGCTACCGAGTATCGGTTCCGATATTCCATGGAAGACGGCAAATGTGAGATCGAGGGAAAAAGCTCGTTTGAACCTTAGGAATAGATTAGGATACAAGTGACATGTCACTAGAATGGTTGAGCATCCGAACTCGTTGAGTTGAGTCCGAGTTCACTTATGGATGCGAGCGTCCGAACTCGTTGAGTTGTGTCCGAGTTCGTGAGATGTAACTAGGCATCTGAACTCGTTGAGTTGAGTCCGAGTTCATTTATGGATGCGAACACCCGAGCTCGTTGAGTTGAGTCCGAGTTCACTTAGGGGCGGGTTACATGATTTCTTGATTACATATGTGGCACTTATGTGCAAATTATCCATGTATCCGAGTTATATTCCGATGTGTTCAACGGGTGAAATTTCTAGTTTAATGGAAGAGCACTTAAGATATAAGTGACGTTTTGGGTAAGTGTTGTGAAATGGACACTTTGGACAGGTATGTTCTTAACCCTCGGGTTGAAAATAGATACAACAACGATAAGGTGGTAAGATGATGAATGATGTTTAAAGATGTGATATATGTTTTTGTGGTACCATGCTAAAGTTGTTTAGTATATTTGTATTGTTATGTTACTTGTTATTTACATATGAACTTACTAAGCATTTATGCTTACTCCTTCCTTTTCATTCACTATAGTTTTGAACAAGCCGGCTCAGGAATCGGGACAGGTCGAAAGTTCGATCACACTATCCAAAGGACTTTTATCTTGGAAAATGGCTTGTACAACTATTTAAGTATGGCATGTATAGCAATATACCTATTTTGTGTAAATAATTTTATGATATGGCCATGTTTGGTTGAGAAAATGTTTGATATTGATAAGTCATGGTGATGGCTAATTTAGATCATGTTTGATATCATGGAAGTTTAACAGGTTATCTAGTTCATAAAAATTCATGGAAAGATGAAACTTGCCTTAAAGCAGAATATTGCTGCAGCAATTTCTGGATCCCCTGTTCTGACTTTAAAAATTCATAATAAATTTTACTAAAATAATTAGAAGTTTTTATTTATATTTACAGATTCCTTATTGAGTCTAGTTTTAATAGAAACAAACCTCATAGTCATTGAAATTTTTTATAGAGATATATCTGATTCGTAATACACAGAGGACAGAGCAGTTGAACCCTGAAATAGGGGATACTTTAATTAATAAACTGTACTAATTGGCCAAATAAAAAATTCTATAAAAAAATTAGTAAATATATCTATGAGTCTAGATTCAGGAAAAATTTACGGATCTTGATTTCAAGTTTCGTAACTCAAGATATGATTTTTCTTGTAACTGTGACGCGAGTAGCTAGAAAGCTGTGAATGTATAAACAAATGATTTGAAGTTCTTAAATTGATAAATTATGTTTAGTAACCCCTCAAGCTCGACTCCGGTGATGGTCTCGGGTGTGGGGGCATTACATTTAGTGGTATCAGAGTAGGTTTAGTCGGTTCTCGAACTACGTGTTGTATGTACAGATTTTGCTATACATACCATATGTATGAATTGTGATAGTGTGACGACTTCTGACCTTTTTAAATGATTTTTATATAGTAAATGGATCCCGATCCAGCTGTGGCAGATGAAGTAGAGAGTAATGCGCTAGCTCCGACTGAAGGGGCAGCGCCGGCTGAAAATCCACCTCCTACTGTTGGTCAGGAAGGAGGAGAAAGGGATCGGGAAGCCTTTCTCCAAATGATGAGTGCATGGTACACTGAGTTCGTTCGTACGAACCCAAATGTACGACCTCCCCCACCTCCCCCAATTCCTCAACCTATGCCTCCAATGCCTCAAGGAGTGGATATGATAAAATTTCACAGAACCCCCGTTGATAGAATTCGTAAACAAGGGGCTGAAGAATTTAGAGCAAATATGGAGTTCTGGCTTGAAAATTCTATCCGGGTATTTGATGAATTATCTTGTACACCTAAAGAATGTTTGAAATATGCTACATCTTTGTTGAGAGATTCAGCCTATAATTGGTGGAAGACTTTGATTTCGGTGGTACCGAAAAAGAGGGTAACCTGGGAATTCTTTCAAGAAGAGTTTCGGAAGAAATATATTAGTGAAAGATTTATTGATCAGAAATGTAAAGAGTTTCTTGAGCTGAAGCAAGGTAATATGACAGTCTCAGAATATGAAAGAGAGTTTGTTCGATTGAGTAAGTATGCCAGGGAATATGTTCCTACAGAAGCCAAGAGTGCAGACGATTTGAAGACGGGCTCAACGAAGACATTAAAGTATTTGTCGAGATCCTTGAACTGAAAGAAATGGTAGTCCTAGTTGATCGAGCTTGTAAGGCTGAAGAACTACTTAAAGAGAAGAGGAAGGTAGAGGCTGAGACACGAAATTGGAAGAAAAGGCCAATGAGTAAGGCACCTTCACAGCAACCCGGAAAGTCAAGAAATATGAATCCTCGTTCCAAAGTTTCAGCTGGGCAATCATATGGAAATTTTAAGAAGCAGAATGTGGGTCCTAAATCTCAGAATACTTCTGCAGCCAGTGTAGGGAACTCGAGATTTGTTAAACCTGAGTGCTAGCGGTGTGGTAGAAATCATTTTGGTCTGTGCAGAGCAAATGAATGTTTTCGATGTGGTTCTCCGGATCATTTTATTAGAGACTGCCCAGAGAGAGCTGAGAAAGAAAAATTTCAGAGTGTAAAAGCTAGTGGTGAAAACTCGAGGGGAAGGTATCCGAGAAAAGCTGGAAGTGAAACAAGCAGTAAGAATGTAGCCAGAGATGCAGCAGTTAGATCTGAAGGAAGAGCTCCAGCTAGAACTTATGCTATTAAAGTGCGTGAAGATGCTTCCTCACCCGATGTGATTACCGGTACATTTTCTCTTTATGATATTAATGTTATTGCTTTGATTGATCCTGGTTCTACTCATTCATACATATGCATTAAACTGGTGTCTAGTATGAATATACCTGTTGAGAACACAGAATTTATGATTAGAGTGTCGAACCCATTAGGCAAATGCGTGATAGTTGATAAAGTAAGCAAGAAATGCCCTTTAATGATTCGGGGTCATTACTTTCTGGCTGACTTGATGTTGTTGCCGTTTGATGAATTTGATGTTATTTTGGGTATGGATTGGTTGACATTGCATGATGCTATAATAAATTGCAAAGAAAAGGTTATAGAATTAAAGTGTGAAAGTGGTGAAATTCTGCGGGTTGAGCCAGACAAATCAGAGGCATTATCTAGTATGATTTCTTCGATGTCGGCTCAGAGATATTTGAGAAAGGGTTATGAAGCTTATTTGGCGTATGTAATTAATACAAAAGAAGTTGAAAAGAAAGTTGAATCAGTGCCGGTTCTGTGTGAATTTGCGGACGTATTTCCAGAAGAATTGCCGGGTTTGCCTCCAGTCAGGGAAGTAGAATTTGGTATTGATTTCATACTGGGAACAACTCCGATCTCGATTGCTCCATATAGAATAGCACCAACAGAGTTGAAGGAATTAAAGTCGCAGTTGCAAGAGTTAACTGATAAAGGCTTTGTGAGACCGAGTTTTTCACCTTGGGGTGCTCCCGTGTTATTTGTGAAAAAGAAGGATGGTTCTATGAGATTATGTGTTGATTATCGACAGTTAAACAAGGTGACAATCAAAAACAAGTCTCCGTTGTCGAGAATTGATGATTTGTTTGATCAGCTAAAAGGAGCGACATGGTTTTCAAAGATTGACTTGAGATCTGGGTATTATCAGCTGCGAGTAAAAGAGTCAGATGTGCCTAAAACTGCTTTTAGATCAAGGTACGGTCATTATGAATTTTTAGTTATGCCATTCGGGTTGACAAATGCTCCTACTGTGTTTATGGATTTAATGAATCGCATATTTCGGCCATACTTGGACAGATTTGTTGTGGTGTTTATAGATGATATTTTAATTTATTCAAAAGATGAGACAGAGCATGCTGAGTATTTGAGGATAGTTTTGCAAACTTTGAGAGATAAGCAGCTGTATGCTAAGTTTAGTAAAAGTGAATTTTGGCTCCGGGAAGTTGGATTTTTGGGACATATTGTTTCAGGTGATGGTATACGGGTTGATCCTAGTAAAATTTCAGCCATTGTTGATTGGGAACCACCGAAAAACATAACTGAAGTTAGAAGTTTCTTGGGGCTATCTGGGTATTATCGGCGGTTCGTAAATGGATTTTCTATAATTGCTGCTCCTATGACTAGACTACTCCGAAAGGATGTTAAATTTGAATGGACGGAAGAATGTCAACAGAGTTTCGAAGAATTGAAAAAGTTATTAACTGAAGCACCAGTGTTGATACAACCCGAATCAGGTAAAGAATTTGTGGTGTATAGTGATGCTTCTCTAAATGGTTTGGGGTGTGTACTCATGCAAGAAGGAAAAGTGGTGGCTTATGCTTCGAGACAGTTAAAACCTCATGAGAAGAATTATCCTGTTCACGATTTGGAATTGGCTGCGGTGGTATTTGCTTTGATGATTTGGCGAAATTATTTGTATGGTGAAAAGTACCGAGTATATACCGATCACAAAAGTCTTAAATACTTGATGTCACAAAAAGACTTGAATTTGAGACAGCGAAGATGGTTGGAGTTATTGAAAGATTACGAGCTTGTTATCGATTATCATCCAGGAAAAGCGAATGTGGTTGCCGATGCTTTAAGCAGAAAGTTGTTGTTTGCTTTGAGAGTTATGAACACTCAGTTGAAAATTTCAGATGACGGTTCGATTCTAGCAGAGTTAAGAGCAAGACCGATGTTTTTACAAGAGATTTCTGAAGCTCAAAAAAATGATCAAGATTTGCTAGCCAAAAGTAAACAGTGTGAAGCTGATACGGGATCAGATTTCAGAATCGGTTCTGATGGTTGTTTGATGTTTAAAAATCGGATTTGTGTATCGAAAAATGCTGAGTTGATTCAAAAGATTTTGCATGAAGCACATAATGGTTGTTTAGCGGTTCATCTGGGTAGTACGAAGATGTATAATGACTTGAAGAAAATGTACTGGTGAAGTGGAATGAAAAGAGATATTTCCGAGTTTGTATCAAAGTGCTTAGTTTGCCAACAAGTGAAAGCTGAACACCAAGTACCTTCGGGATTACTCTAGCCTATTATGGTTCCTGAATGGAAATAGGATCGGATTACTATGGATTTTATATCAGGGTTGCCATTAACTCCAGGGAAGAAAAATGCCATCTGGGCAATAGTTGACAGACTGACTAAATCGGCATATTTTATTCCAGTACGTACAGATTATTCTCTTAATAAGTTGGCTGAATTGTATATCCGAGAGATTGTTAGACTTCATGGGATACCTTTGTCAATCATTTCGGATAGAGATCCGAGGTTTACCTCACGGTTTTGGCAAAAGTTGCAAGAAGCATTAGGTACAAAGTTAAATTTCAGCACTGCCTTTCATCCACAAACTGATGGACAATCAGAGAGAGTAATTCAGATTCTTGAAGACATGCTCAGATGTTGTGTATTGGAATTTCAATGTAGTTGGGAAAAGTATTTACCGTTGGTAGAATTTGCTTATAATAATAGTTATCAGACAAGTTTGAAGATGGCACCTTATGAAGCATTATATGGTTGTAAATGTCGGACGCCATTGTATTGGACTGAACTCAAGGAAAATCAGATTTATGGAGTTGATTTAATAAAAGAAACCGAAGAAAAGGTGAAAGTGATTCGAGATTGTTTGAAAGCTGCTTCAGATAGACAGAAATCTTATGCGGATTTGAAACGAAAGGAAATGGAGTTTCAAGTTTGTGATACGGTATTTTTGAAAGTGTCTCCATGGAAGAAAGTCCTTAGATTTGGACGAAAGGGCAAGTTAAGTCTGTGTTTTATTGGACCGTATGAAATAATTGAAAAAGTTGGACCGGTAGCATATCGGCTAGCGTTACCACCCGAATTAGAGAAGATTCATGCTGTGTTTCACGTATCTATGTTACGTCGGTATCGTTCGAATCCTTCACATATAATTTCACTGACAGAAATTGAACTGCGACCGGATATGACTTATGAAGAAGAACCGATTAAGATTTTAGCTCGAGAAGTCAAACAACTAAGAAATAAAAGTGTTGCACTTGTAAAAGTGTTGTGGCAAAAGCATGGGGTAGAAGAGACTACAAGGGAACCTGAAGAAACTATGAGAAACCAATACCCACACCTGTTTACCGGTAAGATTTTCAAGGACGAAAATCCTTAAAAGGGGGGAGAGTTGTAATATCCTGAATTAGGGCTTAATCGGAATAGTGGTTTCATGACCACAAATCCGAGATAGAAATAATTATTTTACAATGATTTTGATGTTTATGATATGATTGCATGATTGTGTGAAAATTTCGTGATGAAATTCTATGCCTAAAGTGCTTAAATTGATAGTAGGGACTAAATCGAATAAGTTGCAAAACTTGCATTCTAGACGTTTTTAGTATGAAATTGTTTTGGAATATTAATGAGGAGGTCTTAAATAGAAATTTTACCAATTTTAAGTTCATGGAAAAAATTAGGACATGGAAGGAATTTTTGGAAAGTTTAGTAGTAAGGGTATTTTGGTTATTTAGTTATTAAAATGAATTAAAAACAAAATTAAAAGCCAATTTTTGTCCATCTTCTTCATTAGGCCGAAATTTCAAGGGTTCTCCATAGCTAGGGTTTGTTTCAAGCTTCCAAGCTCCATAGTAAGTGATTCCAAGCCCCGTTTTTAATGTTCTTTACGTTTTTGGAATCCCGGAAGCTCGATTAAGCTTATGCTAGCAATAATTCAACCTAGGGTTTATATTTGGAAAAATACCCATAGGTGAAATTTGTGTATTTTTATGTTTTATGAGAGAATATGGGGTTTTAAATTATGTTAGACAACTTGTGCTACTCGGTTTTTAGTGAAAACGAGTAAAAGGGCTTAATCGGCAAAAATACCTAATAGTCACAAGTATATGTTAGAGAGAGAATTTGATGTTGCCATAGAAGGGAAAAGTGATCAGCATGTTATAAAACATAAGAATTAGGAATAAAGTTTAATTCTCGAGCCTAGGGGCAAAAGTGTAATTTTTTTAAAGTTCGTATTAAATGCTGTTTTGATAAATGTATGTATTAAATAAGATTAATTTGGTATTATAGATCAAGAAAAACGAGATTCAAGTCGTGATCGAGGAAAAGAAAAGATTGTGGACTAAATTGCAAAATCTTTATATTTTGGTACCAAGATAAGTTCATGTGTAAATAATGTAGCATAAATGTTATTTTTAAGTTATTAATGTTAATTATATGATATGCTGATTTTTAATCGTGAAATATTATGCTTTGTGGTTAATGTTGAGTAATATGCAAATTATGTTTACTACTTTATAAATATGAATTGCTACCGAGTATCGGTTCCGATATTCCATGGAAGACGGCAAATGTGAGATCGTGGTAAAAAGCCTGTTTAAACCTTAGGAATAGATTAGGATACAAGTGACATGTCACTAGGATGGTTGAGCATCCGAACTCATTGAGTTGAGTCCGAGTTCACTTATGGATGTGAGCATCCGAACTTATTGAGTTGCGTCCGAGTTCGTGAGATGTAACTAGGCATCCGAACTCGTTGAGTTGAGTCCGAGTTTATTTATGGATGCGAACGCTCGAGCTCGTTGAGTTGAGTCCAAGTTCACTTAGGGGCGGGTTACATGATTTCTTGATTACATATGTGGCACTTATGTGAAAATTATCCATGTATCCGAGTTATATTCCGATGTGTTCAACGGGTGAAATTTCTAGTTTAATGGAAGAGCACTTAAGATATAAGTGACGTTTTGGGTAAGTGTTGTGAAATGGACACTTTGGACAGGTATGTTCTTAACCCTCGGGTTGAAAATAGATACAACAACGATAAGGTGGTAAGATGATGAATGATGTTTAAAGATGTGATATATGTTTTGGTGGTACCATGCTAAAGTTGTTTGGTATATTTGTATTGTTATGTTACTTGTTATTTACATATGAACTTACTAAGCATTTATGCTTACTCCTTCCTTTTCATTCACTGTAGTTTTGAACAAGCCGGCTCAGGAATCGGGACAGGTCGAAAGTTCGATCACACTATCCAAAGGACTTTTATCTTGGTAAATGGCTTGTACAACTACTTAAGTATGGCATGTATAGCAATATACCTATTTTGTGTAAATAAATTTATGATATGGCCATATTTGGTTGAGAAAATGTTTGATATTGATAAGTCATGGTGATGGCTAATTTAGATCATGTTTGATATCATGGAAGTTTAACAAGTTATCTAGTTCATAAAAATTCATGGAAAGATGAAACTTGCCTTAAAACAGAATATTGCTGCAGCAATGACATGAATTTGAAAAATCACTAAAAATAGTATAAATAGAACTAAATGATTATTAAGTTATGAAATTGAAGCTTAATGAGTCTATTTTAATATGGATTGAACAAAACAGGAATATAAATTATATTTTATGAGATATTTAAACTTTTGCGAAATAGGACCAGAGTGATTTCTGGATCCCCTGTTCTGACTTTAAAAATTCATAATAAATTTTACTAAAATAATTAGAAGTTTTTATTTATATGTACAGATTCCTTATTGAGTCTAGTTTTAATAGAAACAAACCTCATAGTCATTGAAATTTTTTATAGAGATATATCTGATTCGTAATACATAGAGGGCAGAGCAGTCGAACCCTGAAACAGGGGATACTTTAATTAACAAACTGTACTAATTGGCCCAATAAAAAATTCTAGAAAAAAATTAGTAAATATATATATGAGTCTAGATTCAGGAAAAATTTTTAGATCTTGATTTTGAGTTTCGTAACTCGAGATATGATTTTTCTTGTAACTGTGACGCGAGTAGCTAGAAAGCTGTGAATGTAGAAACAAATGATTTGAAGTTCTTAAATTGATAAATTATGTTCGGTAACCCCTCAAGCTCGACTCCGATGATGGTCTCGGACGTGGGGGCGTTACAGAACCAATGCTACTGTACCAAATCTGTCTTAGTGCAACAAGATAATAACCATCACAATTTGTCATAGAAATTATTTTCATAAATATCATTCATTCATTTGCACCATCGTCATAAGTCCATTTCATTTCACATGTCAAGCACGTGTTCATGAGTTTCGAGTACTTACCTTTTCTATCATTTAGCACTGCACTCGTCCAAACATGACTACTCACATGCATCATAATATTATCATATAGCATACATGATGTATCATGGCAATAACCTTTTATTTCATTTCTCATATTAATCTCGTTGAATTTCTCAGAATCTCGATGGATATCCCATTCACCGTTAATTCATACAAGTGATCATTTCATATGTGCACTCCTGTGAACCTCACATCTTACAGCGGGATTACCAGCCCAGGCTAAATCCCTTGTAACGACAAGCACTCTCAATAAGCTCGGATCTGAATTACCAGTCTAGGCTAAATTCAGACCCCAATCGTATTACCCGTTCGAGCTAAATCCTTAATGCACACATATTCTTTGGGAGGCTCGATCACTTAAGGAAAACCCGTCCGGGCTAGATCCTTTCTATATTTGAGATCAATGGATTATCCGTCCGGGCTAAATCCTTTTCTGCAACACATGCAGGACTCAAGTCATGTAAGCCATGGTTTATCCATCGAATTTCCCTTTTTATTCAACCAAGATTTTTCTCTTTTCATCAAGTATCTCATTATGCATAGCCGCTCATGCCATGTACATCCAATTCAACACATTTCCATGTTTATTTAGGCATTAGTCCATAAGATAAACATGGTATTACATATAATTATAATTTGGCATTTGTTACAATATATATAATCTTCATATAAACTAAATAAACATCCATCACACAATGTTAACACATCAATTTACGTTCAAGTATGAACAATAATAATATCATTGCATTATCATTGATATATGAACTTACTTCGGTTTCGAGTACGACTATTTATTTCGAGTTTGTGCTTAACCTTGTTCAACCTCGTTCTAAGTCCGAATCTTGTTTTCCTTAATCTATAATATCGCATTTAGCTTACTAATTAGTCACATTATTCATAGGGGTCCAAAAATCATATTTTTACAAATTTTTATTTTGACCCCTAAACTTTTGCATATTTGCACTTTTTCCCCAATACTCGGAAATTAAACTTCATCCTATTTTCTTATGTTTTATGACATGCTGATCATTTTTCATAACTATGAAAGCCCTCAATTTCCACTAAATCACCCATTTATGACCAATTTTACAACTTTTACAAAACGGTCCTTTTGGACGTTTTCATTGAAAACCGCTTTGTAAAAGTCGTTTATTAAATACCCAACACTCATTTTCTACCATTAGAAATCAAAATACAAGCATGTCATTCATGGGTTAATTTTTAAACACAAACCCTAGCTCAAAATAATGGTAGAAATAGCTAGAGCATGTTACCTGGATTTCAAAAATGTAAAGAACATTAAAAACGGGGCTCGGAATCACTTACTATTGAGCTTGGAAGCTTGGCCAAACACTAACCATGGCTGCTCTAGGTAAATTCGGCTGAAGCAAGAAGAAAGGGACACATTTGGGTTTTAAAATTTGTCTTTTAATGAATTTTACACCTAAATGACCAAAATACCCTTTTTGCCTTTCTTTGAAATTTTATCCATCCAAGGCCATTTTTGTCCAACAAGTTATACAATGGTCTAATTACCATTTAAGGACCTCCCATTTAAAATTTCATAACAATTTGACACCTCTAACATGTAGAACTCAACTTTTGCACTTTTTACAATTTAGTCCTTTTGACCAAATTGAGTGCCCAAACGTCGAAATTTTCGAATGAAATTTTCACGAAATCATTCCGTGAAATTTTAGACCATAAAAAAATAATATAATAAGAATAATAAATTTTCTTACGTCAGATTTGTGGTCCTGAAACCACTATTCTGACTAGGCCCTAATTCGGGATGATACATTATTTGCATATGCACTTTCCTCGATACAAAATGATGGTAATCGAGCCTAATCGTTGTATACATTATTTTTTCCTCGATCAAGACCCGATTCACATTTTTCTTGATCTATAATGCCAAATTTAACTTGTTTATTAATCACATTATTCAAATCAATCCATAATTCATGCTTTGGTAAAATTACCTTTTTACCCCTAGTTTTCACTTATTTACGATTTAGTCCCTATGCTCGTAAAATTAAATGCATACATTTTCTTGGTTACCCAAGCCAAGCCGAACCTATACCATGCTCATATTAGCCCACATTTTCCTTTATTTTACATTATTACTACCCACTTTTAAAAACAAGTCCCCTTTTTAGGTGTTTTCACTAAAAATCAGCTAGTAAAAGATGTTTTTCATGCATCAAACATTTAATTTCCTCCATTAATCATCAAAATACATGCATGTTACACATGGTTCAAATTTCATACATGAACCTTAGCTCAAAATATAGCTAGAAATGGATGGATCATGCTTCAAAGACTTCAAAAATACAAAAAAACATTAAAATCGGGGCTAGGGAGCACTTACAATCAAGCTTGAAAATGTTAAAAAAAACCCTAGCTATGGCTATTGAGAAATTCAACTAGCACTTGGGGAAGATGGACACATTTTTTTCTTTTATTTTCCCTTTTTTTCTTTTCATTACCAAATAACCAAAATGCCCTTAAGATCTTTCTTTCAAATTTTCCTATGCATGTCCATTTTTGTCCAAAATTATAGAAATTGGTTAAATTGCTAATTAAGACCCTCTAATTCATAATCTAAAGCAATTTCATGCTTAAAGCTTCTAGAATGTAAGTTTTGCATTTTATTTAATTTGGTCCCTAAAATTCAATTAGAATTTTATTCATAGAATTTCTTTATGAAACTTTCACATAAGCATGCATTCATATTATAGACCTCAAAAAAATCATAAAATAATTATTTCTATCTCAGATTTGTGTTCTCGAAACCACTATTCCAACTAGGCCTAATTCGGGATGTCACACCTCGGCTCCTTGCTTTCGAATTCTATCAACTGGGGTTCTATGAAATCTCATAAAATCTATACCTTGAGGCACTTGAGGTAGGGTTGGGGATTTGGAGGGGGTGGAGAAGGTTGTGCGTTCGTGTTCGTTCGAATGAACTTCGTATACCAAGCATCCATCATATGGAAAAAGGCTTCTCTGCCTCCTTCTCCTCTACTAACAATCGTAGGTCTATTATCAAATGGCACTACTCCTTCAGCGGGAGTAGGCGCATTACTTTCAACATTATCTGCCACTGCTTTATCGGAATCCATTTACTATATGAAAATACATTTTTAAATTGTCAAGAGTCGTCACACTATAATAATATATGTATGGCATGTAAAGCTAGACTCGTACACAAGCTACATGTAACACCCCTAACCCGTATCCATCGCCGGACTAAAGTTACGAGGCATTACCGGGCATATTGGAACATTTCGTAATCACTTTACAATCAAAAGTCAAACATAAGCATAAAGTCCCTTACTTAGGTCAATGAGACGATAAACCTATATTAAGAAGAGGTTGGGACTAAACCAAATACACTCGTAAATTTCAGAACTTAGAAAATTTTTCAATTCTATTGAGGTCACACGCCCGTGTGTCAACGCCGTGTACCTCACACGGGCATCAAACACACCCAAGTGAACCAGTCGTGCCAAAATAGGGTGACCATACTGACTTTCACTCAAGGCCAATAGGCACGCTCGTGTGCTATGGCCGTGGGATACTTAGCTAGCTATTGACTTTAGCCCACGGCCATATGACATGCACGTGTGTCAAAGCAATGTGACTGCTTTTCTTACACGACCACAAGGCACGCCCGTGTCCCCTGACCGTGTGGCACAATGCAGGCTTGGTTTAAGCCAACTTGCCACCCATTATGAGTCAACCTACAGCAAGGAACAAACATATATGTGCAACCTAATCAACAATTCTTTATGCTACAACATACATCATTCATGCCATAGTTGAAAATTAACATCACATATAATAAACCATTATCAAATATGAGTTCAAACATAAATTAGCCAAATCTCATGGCTAACTATATACATCACAAAACATACTTCACAACTACTAGCCTATACATGCCATACTTCAAATATTTACATTTTCAAAAGTACCAAAATGAGATCAATAGTGTGGTGACGATCCTCGACTATCCTCGAGCCTTCACTAGCTACGATAACTGTAAAACAGACAGTAATCACACAGAGTAAGCTTTCAAAGCTTAGTAAGCTCGTACTCAAAACATTCATAATATATGAACATAAATGATAACCTATGAGTATTTGCACAATGTCAAACCATATAACTATATCAACTCAATGAGATTCATATACATAACATCATCTACCACTTAGGCATTATACATACCTGAAGCTTCTCGTACTTATTCACTTTTGTACTTACCTCATGTTGAATGTTATAAGACTTTCCATAAGTTATTCGTATTTTATACATCAGCACATTTAGTGCTATAAACTTAACCGAAGCTAAATATTTCCACACACTTAGTGCTATCTCAAATAACCGAGACTAAGTCGGTATCACACACTTAGTGCCTCAAGTAGCCGAAGCTAGCTAAATCACACACTTAGTGCCAAAGCTAGTTTAAATCGCACACTTAGTGCCAAAACTTTTGTTTCATCACCATATTATCCAATTCAATTATATACAATCTATGTATGATAAAGACATTAAAACTTACTTAACATCATATTTTAAGTACGAACTTACCTCGTACTTGAAATTTGTCGACTCGAACTATCTACTCGATAACCTTCGACTTTCCTCGATCTAAGTTCGAATTCCTCCTTTCTTGATCTAAATGTATTCAAAATTAACCCTTTTATTCACCAAATAATTCAATTCAATCCATAAACACATATTTAGGGCATTTTACAAACTAGCCCTCATATTTTCACATTTCGACACTTTAGTCCCTATTTCATAAAATCACAAAGTACACATAATTTGTTTGTACACAAGCTTAACCAAATTTTCATGGTTCTCAAAAAAGTCCACACATTTCATTTATTTCACATTTTAGTCCTTCAAAATAACATTTTAACAAATTAGCTCAATTTACTCAAATCCAACTAAAATTCAAAGACAAAACATGTAAACTCAACATCAAACTTTCATATTTCACCATTTAGCAACACAAAACTCATGAATTCATCCATGACACATTTTCAAATCATCAACAAAATCAGAAATTGAGGCATGGGCTTTATAGTACACTTAGCAACGATCACAAAAACGTAGAAATTATCAAAAACCAAAGCAAAAGCATACCTCAATCAAAGAATACAATGGCCGAACACTAGGTGTTCTTCTTCTTTTATTTTCTTTGCTATTTTTGGCTATGAAACATGAGTAATGGCTTTATTTTATGCATTGTTTTATTTAACTAATACTTATTAAATAAATACCCATTTTACCCTTTATTTAAACATATAAAAATCATTTGAAATAAGGCCATATATTTCCATTAACTAAGTAAATGGCATAATAACCACATAAGGACCTTCCAATTATAAAGCCAAGTTAAGTAAGCACTTTTAATATCTAGCACATAGCTTTTACCTTTTACGCGATTTGGTCCTTTTTGCAAATTAAGCACACAAACAGTTAAATTTCTACATGAGATATTCACTCATGTCAATTCACTTACCATATACACAGAAATTAATATTAAAATATTTTTCTAACTCGGATTTGGGGTCCCGAAACCACTATTCTGACTAGGGTCAAAGTCGAACTGTTACACTACGTTAGTCTAAAAATTGACTAAATTGTAGCTTTGTTACCACTAAATATAACACCCTTTACCCATATCCGATGCCAGGATAGGGTTTGAGGAAGTACTGGACTTAAACATGGACATTCACACAAAACCAGGCCATAAAATTTCATCCAAATTAAAATCTTTTCAATCACATGCAAATTTTCTCTTATAAGGGTCTACAAGACCCAAAACATGCATTGGAAGCAGTTCAGGACTAAACTGAGAACTTTTGGAACCTCTTCAACACTTAGAAGATTATCTTGCCTTGGGAAAGTCACACGTCCATGTGAGTAGGCCGTGCGATCACACACGCCCGTATGGCTTGGGACACGCCCGTGTCCTCAGCCCGTGTAACTCTCTAACTATGACGTCATCAACAAAGCAAGGTCATACGGCCAAGTCACACACCCGTGTGCTTAGACTCTGTGGAGAATTAAACTCCAAAAATTAATTGCAGACTTCATACGGCCTGGGCACACGCCCATGTCCTAAGGCTGTGTCCCTCCCATGGTTGAGACACACGGCCGTGTCTCTGCCCGTGTGTTTACTACTGGCATTATGTTTTACATGATTAGGGTGCAAGGGATACACGACCGAATCACACGCCTATGGGGCAGACCATGTGTCCAACACGGTCTAGACACATGCCCGTGTGTCTAACCGTATGGACAATTTCTAGGCTATTTGCCAAGCCATTTGCCGCCCTTAAACACCCACATACTTACACTCATATCATGGCATGCAACATGGCACATTTGATTACTCAAACATTCTTATTCATGGATAAATTGTGACTTAACTTTCCAAGCCATTTGCCACCCTTAAACACTCACATACTTACACTCATATCATGGCATGCAACATGGCACATTGATTACTCAAACATTCTTATTCGTGAATAAATTGTGACTTAACAATATCAACATATCACCTATCCAAACTATTATGCTTTCATTTGGCATTCCACACCAATTTCATATTTATTTACCATCCTTGCTAACCTACATTCAAGTTGCACATTTACACTACATATATTTTATACACATTAATCATATTTCATACACTCAACCTACAAGCCATCCATCACACTCATTAACCATAAGCAACTATAACCACATTAAAGCATAAGCACATTTCCATGCATTCATCAATAATTAGGGTTACAACCTAAATAATCAATAAGAGCCACCTCTCATGGCCATATACAAAATAATCATAATAACATCATGAGCCAAGACATTTGGCTAATCAATATGACACATTCCAAAAAGACCAAGTCCCTATACATGTCATACTCAAAATGATAAGACTAGCTATACCCAAATGTCAAATTGATAGTGTGATCGTGTCTCCGACATCTTCCAATCCCCGAGCTGTTCGGCAACACTATAAGAAAAAGAAAGGAAGGGGGTAAGCTTTAAGGCTTATTAAGTTTACATACAAATAAAATGCAAATTAATCAAGCATTAATCATGCATTTAACATAACAAACACAATCTTGCATTTTATCAAATCTCATAACTTATTCTTCATGTATATATATACACATGTTCTTACCACTAGCTCATCGTATTTCATGTCATTTACATAAGTTCGATGTACATACTTGTGCCCACTTGCACATAATAACTTACTTTCTTGTCTTGATGTCATCGTTAAGCTTACTCATTGAACTTCTCTTAAACTACCCGTTGAACACTTGAAATACTATCGGATACATCAGAAGCTTGCACCTAAGTGCCTCACATGTAGCCAATGCTACTTTATATGTCAGATCACATGTTGCTCATTAACGAGCTACTCACAAGACTACTCATACAGGCCGTCAAATATCTGCAACACATGCTGAACTACCTCGCCATCAATGGAATATACGAGACCAGTACCCGAACACCAAAACATGTGTCATATATATATATCACGAACTCAGACCACAACTCAATGAGTTTGGAAGTCACAATATCATGAACTCAGACCACAACTCAATGAGTTCATATCACAAAATTTCTAGTGACATGTCACGTGTATCCTAAACTATTCCTAAGGTTCAAACGGGATTTCTATACTTATCGCAGCACTGTTGGACTTGTTCGTAATGTCGATTTCAATACTCATGGTACCCATCACATACTCATGGAGTAAGCAAGCATATTTCATAGTAAAATTTAAGCATTAACAAATGGTACAATGTCTCATTAATTATATATACTCACCATGCGCGCAATATCAAACATTTAAAGTATGGTACATGTTGCATAATTTGCAAATGAACTTACCTCGGTACCAAATGATAGAAACGAGCCTAATCCTCGTAAACTTTGTTTTCCCCTGATCAAGACACGCATCACATTTTTCTTGATCTATAATACCAAACTCAACTTGTTCAATACATACATTGCTCATATCAACCCATAACAGGTGTTTTGGTAAAATTACCATTTTACCCCTAACTTTTCACTTATTTACAAATTGGTCCCTAGGCTCGTAAAATGAAATCCATGAATTTCTCAGCTACCCAAGATTACCTGATTCATATTCTATCTCATATCAGCCCCTATTTTCCTTTATTTCACATTTCTACTACTTATTTTTACATCTTTTACAAACAAGTCCTTTTTAGGTGCTTTCACTAAAAATCACTTAGCAAAAGATGTTTATCACACATCAAACATTCATATTCCCCCATTAAACATCGAAATATAACCATTTCACACATGGGTCAGTTTTCATACATGAACCCTAGCTCAAAATAATGGTAGAAATAGCTAGCTCGGTTGATGACAACTTCAAAAATGTAAAGAACATTAAAAACAGGGCTTGGGAGCAATTACAATCAAGCTTGAAATGTTGAAAACCCTAGCTATGGAGACCCTCCAAAATTTCGGCTAGCACTTGGAGAAGATGAACAAAATTTGCTTTCTTTTTCCGTTTTTGTTCTTTTATTTACCAAAAGACAAAAATGCCCTTAAGGCTTTTCTTTCAAATTTTTCCTATTCATGCCTATTTTTATCCAACATTTTAGAACTTTGACAATTGCTATTTAAGGACCTGTAATTAATAATCCAATGCAATTTCATGCTAAAAGCTTCTAGAACACAAGTTTTGCAACTTATTCATTTAGTCCTTAAAGTCAAATTAAACACTTTAGGCATAGAATTTCTTTATGAAAATTTCACACAAACATGCAATCTTGTCATGGATCATCAAATAATCATAAAATAATTATTTCTATCTCAGATTCATGGTATCAAAGCCACTGTTCCAACTAAACCCTATTTCAGGATGTTACAGGTTTTGGGACCACAAATTTGAAGTCAAAATTATTATTTTATTATTATTTCAATGTCTACAACAAGATAATATGTTTGTGTGAAAATTTCATCAATAAATTTTATCATTTCAATGCTTAATTTGATAAAAAGAACTAAATCGTAGAAAGTATAAAAGTTGTGTTCTATTAGCTAAAGGTGTCTAATAGCTGTTGAACCTTAAAGTTAAGGTCCTTAAGTAGTAATTAGACCATTTTAATTGTGAGTAAGCAATTTTGGGCATATATTAAGTGATTTTGGTGGCTATTACATAAGGTTAAATAAGTCAATTAGTATTAAAGTAAATTAAATTAAAGCAAAACAAGATATCATCTTGTTTCTTCATCATCTAACCAAAATTAAGCTAAGAAAAAATCCATTAAAAGAGCTCCAAGGTTCGGCTAGGCTCCACCTCTTGCATGGTATGTATTTTGACTCGATTTTTAATGATTTCTACGTTTTTGATATCATTGCAACTAGGTCTAGCTAGCCCAGGAACTATTTTGCAAAACTGTTAAAGATTTTGAATGTTTCCATTGATGAATAAGCATGTGTTTTGATGTTTGATGATAAATTATGAATGTTTGATGATATTTATATAAGTTTTGATGAAAATGCAAATTAGGGATTAAATTGTGAAATGTGGAAACTTTGTAGTCAAAATGTGAAATACATGGAAAATATGGATTGCTAGGGACCTATTGTAATTCGGCTAGCATGGGTTGTGGTTAAATTGCATGAATTTGTGTTTTTTTAAAATAAAGACTAAATTGTAAAAATGTGAAACATTAGAGGCGAATGTGTAAAAATACCTTAAAGTGAATTTTGGACTAAATTGAATAGAGAGATGATTAAATAAGTTAATTTTGCTTATATATAGATCAAGAAAAGTGAAACTCGAATCTAAATCGAGGGCAAAACAAAGTTCTCAACTCATTAATTAATTTATCCATTTTTACATTTGAGGTAAGTTAGTATGTAATAAGCATTTGTTATATTTGTATTTTAAATGCTTTGATATTGCAAAAACTGTGAATACAAGATTTCAGACATGTTTAAAAATGATTCGACGATGATTCGGCATTAGAAATCCCGGTTGAACATTAGGAATAGATTAGGAGGCAAATGACATGTCATTGGGGAATACATTGATTTGGCTTCGGGCCATGATATTGGTACTTCGGGTGTGAGTTACATTAATTTGGCTTTGGGCCATGATATCGGTACTTCGGGTGCAAGTTACATTGATTTGGCTTCGAGCCATGATATCGGCACTACGGGTGCAAGACACCAAAATATCCAAAATTTATTTCGAATGGTTCAACGGGTATATTGAAGATGCAAATTGATAAGAAATAGATACATATCGGTACGGGTATGTACAGAAAACTATTCGAAACAATGAGTCAAAGAAAGTTGTGAGCCTATGATTAATTATGTGATTAAAGTTCATGTTAACTTTGTGATTTATGCTTTGAGGCAAATTATGTCATTTAGTTTGAAATGTAAATGAATGGTATGACTCGCTTATTATTTTCATACGAGCTTACTACGCTATATAGCTTACTTTTTTTACTTTTTCCATGTTTTCTAGTGAACTTAAAGCTAGCTCAGACTCAGGGATCGTCATAGACATCGTCATACTATCCTACTATCACTTTGGTACCTTTTGAGCTTATGTTTTAGGTATATGGAATATATAGGGACTTTGGTCATTTTGGTATATTTGGTAATGTGTTGTGCCATTTGAATTGGCTTGTAAATGTTTATGTTTTGGTTTGTATATATATAGCCATGAGAATTGGCTTAATTTGGTTAGTTTGAATATGTATATAAATGTATGTACATGGCTTATGTTATCAACTTGAGGTTGGTTTTGAGATGCTTATTGATAGTAGATATTGTGGTAGTGAAATGATAGAAATTAGAGAAGATAGATGCTTGTAAAATTGAGCATAATGATGTATGTTTAGAAATGTTTAACTAGTTGAATGGGATAAGTAAAGTTGGTATGAATTGGATAGTACATTGTGGTATTGATATGTTTTGTATTGGTTGGTGTTTGAAATGGTATAAATGATGCTTGATTGAGAGTAGTTAAATGCCTATATGTACCATGTTTTGTGCCAATTGGGTTAATATAGGTATATGAAGATTTGGGTGGCAAAATGGCTTGGTAAATAGCGTATTTTTGTCCACACAGGCAGACACACGAGCATGTGTCTCAATCGTGTGTAACACACGGTTATGTTACATGACCTTGTGTCCCTTGGTGTTGAAATTAAAATCAAGTCAGTATGCTCCACATGGCCTCACACACGAGCATGTGACTTGGCTGTGTGGCATAAGTCAGTATACCCTATAGGTTTGGCACGCCCTAAAACACAGCTTGGCATACGGGCGTGTATGGTCATTTTTATGGCACACAAGCTAGCCACACAGGTTTGTGTGTTTTCCGTGTGACCCAAGTCAGAGAGTTACAAAGGGTCAAACACGGGCTGGTACACGGCCCTGTGCTTCCATTTTGAATGTCCACACGGCTTGTGACACAGCCATGCCTTTGGCCAAGTGAGAGACATGGCCGGGCCACACAGGAGTGTGTCCCCTGTTTTTTAGAAAAATTTTCTATATGTTCTAAGAGTTTTCAAAGTTATCGATTGGTCTCGAACCACTTCCAATGCATGTTTAAAGCCTCGTAAGCTCATAATTGGGACAATATGATTGGTTATAATTGAATTGTATTTGAATTGATTAAATTGTATGTGAAATGTATGTTTAAATGTGTTATAAGTTTGTTAATGCTTTGTAACTCTACTTCGACGTTGAATACGGGTGAAGGGTGTTACATTTATTGGTATTAGAGCTACGATTTAGTTGATTCTCGGACTAATGTAGTGTGTGTGAGAGTCTAGCTATACATGCATATATAAACTATGATTGTAACACCCCTCACCTGTATTCAACCCCGGAATAAGGTTACGAAGCATTACTAGACTTATAACACATCTTAAACATACATTTCACATAAAATTAATCAAATTATATACATTTCATTCACAAACAATCATTTTCTCCCTAATACGAGCCTATGAGGCCCTAAACATGCATTGGGAATGGTTCAGGACCAAACCGATAACTTTAGAAATTCATAGAATACTTTAAAAAATTCTCAAAAATAGGGCACACACGCCCGTATGGCCTAGCCATGTCTCTCACACGGCCAAAGACACACCTGTGTCATAGACCGTGTGGACATTCAAAATGGGAGCACATGGTCGTGTCCCAGCCCGTGTCCAACCCCATGTAACTCTCTGAGTTGGGTCACACAGCCAACACACACGCCTGTGGGGTATACTGAATTATACCACACGGCCAAGTCACATGCCCATGTGTGAGGCCGTGTGAAGCATACTGACTTGATTTTAATTTCAACAATAGGGGACACACGGCTGTTTACATGACTGTGTATCATACACGGCTAAGATACATGCTCATGTCTCTGTCCATGTAGACGAAAATAGGCTATTTACCAAGCCATTTTGCTACCCAACTTGTACAAACCTATACCAAAACAAATTGCACAACTCAAGGCATAAAAATGGACATCTATACCAACCAATTCAAGCCTAAATCATGCATATTCTATATCAGCACCTTTAATATACACAAGTCATAAAAGTAGGCCATACCATTTCACATAGACATTTAACCAATTATGCACATTCAATCATACATCAACATGCTCAACTTACAAACAAACCATATATCCACAATTTAACTATTTGATACTCATAATGCCTATTACCATTAAGCATCACACAACCATCATTCAACACATTTCACAAGACATAAACACAATCGTATACATGATTCAAACATACCAAAATAATCCAGATTGGGCCATCACTCATGGCTATATATACAAACTAAAACATATACACTTGCAAGTTATTTCAAATGGCACAAGACATTACCCAATATACCAAAATGACCCTATACATGCCATATACTCAAAACATAAGCTCAAAAGTACCAATGATAGTTGGATAGTGTGTTGTAGTCTTCGACGATCCCCGAATCCAAGCTAGCTTTGAAGTCACTATAAAGCATAAAAAAATATAAACAAAGTAAGCTTTATAGCTTAGTAAGCTCATACGAAATAAACTCAATCTTAACATGAATATACAAATCATCAACTCAAACATATCAACATGTAATTCATTTAACTAACAAACCTTTCACATTTTCAATCATAATCTTATATATCAACTTCACAACTTCTTCGATTTAAGCTTATACAGTTAATGTACATACCTGTACCATCTTGTATCAATCTCATACACAACCACGTCTTTCATTTACCTATTAAACCATTCAAAATACTATCGGATACACGGAAACTCGTACCAAAGTGCACATATGATGGTCTAAAGCCAACTCAATGTATCTCACACCCGAAGTCCCAATATCATGGCCTGAAGTCAAATAAATCTCATATCACATATGCTGCTCACACTAGAGCTATCAATGGGTCTACTCACACAAACTGTTAGTCAAGACGTAGCTACACGGTGCTACTCACACAAGCTTTCAAGTAACAACAACACATGTTGGTATACTCGGCCACCGGTAAGACGTATAGAACCAGCACCCGGATCACATATTCACAATAATCCCTAATGACATGTCACTAATATCCAAATTTATTCCTAAGGTTCACCGGGATTTCGAATGTCGAATCATCGTAGAATCATTGTCGAACATGTCCAAAGTCTCGTATTCACAGTTTATGCAATATCAAAGCATTTAAAATACATTTATAATGAAACTTATTACATACGAACTTACTTCAGATGTAAAAACAGCTAAATTGGTCAATTAGTTGATAACTTTGTTTTTCCCTCGATCTAGATTCGAGTTTCACTTTTCTTGATCTATATGTAATCAAATTTAACTTACTTAATCATCTCCCTATTCAATTTAGTCCAAAATTCACTTTAAGTCATTTTTACACAATTACCCCTAATGTTTCACATCTTTTACAATTTAGTCCTTATTTCATAAAAACACAAATTAATGCAATTCAAGACTAACCCATGCTACCTAAATTACTATTATGCCCATAGCAGGCCATATTTTTCATTTATTTTACATTTTAACCACAAACTTTTCATATTTTTCAATTAAATCCTTAATTGGCATTTTCACTAAAAATCATTTAACAAAACTTGTATAACTAACATCAAACATTCATAATCTATCGTTAAACATAAAAATACTCATGTATTCATCAATGGTAATAGTTTTGCAAAATAGTCCCTGGGCTAGCTAGACTAAGCTGCAACGCTCTCAAAAACACAAAAAAACATTAAAATGGGACAAAAATGGTACCTAATTGAGCGTACAAAGCTTGGCCAAGTATCAAGCTCTGAAAAATGAAACTTTCACACAATCACTCAATCATGCTGTAAACATTAAAATAATAATAAAATAAATATTTTGACTTTGATTTTGTGGTCCCGAAACCACTATTCTGATTTGACTAAAAATGGGCTATTACACTGTGATAGTGTAATGACTCTTAACAATTTAAATTGTGTTTTCGTATAGAAAATGGATCCCAATCAAGCTTTAGCTGATGATGTTGAGAGTAATACGCCAACTCTTACTCAAAGGGTAGTGCTGTCTGAATCTAGAAATGTATCAAGTAGTCACGAAGGAGAGACTAAAGAAGTCTTTTTCCAAATGATGAACGAGTGGTTCACAAAATTTGTTAGAAACAATCCGGCTACTCAATAACTTCCACCCCCACCTAATCCCCAATCGGTTTCTGTAGCTCCTTAAGGTGTGAAACTTCTAAGATTGAATAAGTCGTCAGTAGATAAAATCCAAAAACATAGGGCTAAAGAGTTTAGAGCTACCGTTGATGATGATTCCGAGTGAGCTAAATTTTAGCTTGCAAACACTATTCGGGTATTGGATGAACTGTCATGTATGCTAACCGAGTGTTTAAAATATGCCATATCGTTATTGATGGACACAACATATCAGTGGTGGAATATTTTGATATCAGTGGTACTGAGAGAAAGAGTGACCTGGGAATTCTTTCAGATTGAGTTTCGGAAGAAATATATAAGTCAGAGATTTCTTAATCAAAAGCATAAAGAGTTTTTAGAATTGAAACAGGGCCGTATGACTGTGACTGAGTATGAAAAAGAATTAATACGGTTGAGCAAGTATGCTCGGGAGTATGTTCCACTAAAGAAATCATGTGTAAATGGTTCTTTGATGGGTTGAATAAGGATATTAAACTTCTAGTCAGAATTCTAGAATTGAAAGAATTTGTTGTCTTGGTTGATAGAGCTTGCAAAGCCGAAGAGCTTAGTAAAGAAAAGGGAAAAGTAGATTCAAAGGCTAGAGACTCGAGAAAAAGATCGATGAATAAACCATATCAATCTTCGTCAAAGAAATCTAGAGATTCGTTCACTCGACCAAATGCTTCAATCGAGTATTTGAGTAGAGATCATGGAAAACAATACTCAAGTCCTAAAGCTCAAGCTACGTCAGTATCGAGTGTTGGCAGTGTGAGAAACAATAAACCCGAGTGTCAACATTGTCAGAGGCGACATTTTGGAGAATGCTGGAATAAAAGCAATAAATTTTGCTACAGATGTGGTTCACCAGATCATTTTATTCGGGATTCTCCTAAGTTAGCTGAGAAACACCAATTTCAAAATGTAAGACCGAGTAACACAGCCACTAGAGGGAGGCCGCTGAGAAACGCTAAAGGCGCAACAAAGGATTCGACTATGAGATTTGATGCGAGAGCACCTGCTAGAGCTTACGCCATTCACGCTCACGAAGAGGTGTCGTCATCCGATGTTATCACTGGTACATTTTCTCTTTATGACACTAATGTGATTGCATTGATTGATCCAGGACCAATTCATTCGTATATCTGTATGAATTTAGTGTTTAGTTGTGACACCCCTAATTTGACCCTAATCAAAAAGTGGTTTCGGGACCAAAAAATCGAGTCATAAAAATAATTAACCGTCATAGTTGATGCTTATTATATGTATATATGCATGTGTAAAAATTTCATGTTTGAATTTTGTTAATTGTAAGTGAATTTTATTAAATAGGACTTATGTGAGAAAATTTAGAAATGTGCTAGGCAAATGTAAAGTGGCCTATTAATGCATGTTATGAAAATGATGGGTTTGCATGTCAAATTACCCAAAATTAGAGCTAGTGGCTGGCCATGCTATGGGGTGAAACATGTTGGAAACATGTTGTGTTAGTGTGTTATGTTAGAAAGAATAAAATAAGAGGTTAGTAATAAAGTAATGAAAAGAGAGGGGTGATGAAAACAAAGTTGTCTCATCCATGCCCCCCCTCCATTGCCGTGAATTGAAGGAAGAAAACAAAAGAAAAGAAAAAAAATGTTCATCTTCTTCTCCTACCTCTCTCAAGCCGAAACTAACCAAGAAATGGAAGAAAGCACACCTAAGGCATTCGGCCATCTTGTGTGGGGAATTAAGGTATGATATCATGTGATTCTTTTGGAAATTTTGTGAAGTTGAGTTTGTTTTGGTGCTCATAACATGACCCATGTGTTAATTTTTGAGTTTGTGTTGCAAGAAACATTTGGTTATGTCCTTATATGTCAAATTGATGATAAATTTTTTATATTTGGTGAATGAATATGGGTTTCGGTCATGGTAGATAACAAAGAATGTAGTTGTTGTTCTTGTTAATTTGGATGAATTTTTGGTGGATAGGTGCTTGAATCAAACAAATGATCATGTGTGTACACTAGGTGCTAGTTGAGAAGAATCGGTCACTATATTGGAGGCCATTGCCGAATATGAGTTTAGTTATTGAGAGTGATGAATGTGTTTTGAGTTGATGGAATAAAAGAATGCTTAAAGATGTGTCACAACAAATTATATGTTAAGCTAAGGCTGTTAAATTATCAATCTTTCTTCCTAGCCGAATATGTGTTTATAAAGTTGAGTTGTTAAATAGATTTTGAAGTTAGCCCATGTATTTATTTTTGAATTTAAGAAGAATGATACATTCGACTATGCTTTGATGTGCTTGAATTGTTGTTATGTGAATAAATATTTGTTTGATGATATATATATATGTATTCGGCAATGGGATAAAATGTGTATTAAGGTAAGTTTCATGGTGATTATGCTTGTGATGTTGGGTTAATATTCGGCATTGAGTAATGTGGGGTAAGGTGATTAATCGACTATGAAATTAGCTAAATTGAATAGGTATGTTTAATGATATGCTTAGTATAATGTATGATCTTATAACTCGGTTTGGTATTGAGATAAAGGTTAGATGTATGATTGGATTTTGGTATGTGTTAAATTGGTTAATCAAAGATTAAATGATATGTGATTGCCAAATGTGATTGTTAAGTGAATAATATTAGTTAAGTACTTAAGCAATCTATTGTTTTACTTAAGCTTAAGAGCAAAGAGGATCAAAGTCGGATAGGGGAAAAGAGAAAGTAAACGAATAGCCGTGGACATCTAATCGTCGACCACTTCCGAGGTAAGTTTTAAGTGATTAAACGTTGAGTAAATTCAATCATAATAGGACATCATGAGTTGATTTAATAAGATATGATGTGGCCATGATATGTCTTAAACTCAAATGGTAAGTTCATAAGTGTTTGGACTTGGAAATTTAAGAGCAAATTGTAATAATTTGCTTTGGACAGCAGCAGTAACGTGATTTTAGAAAATCACTATAAATTGTTGGTGTGGAATTATAGGCTGAATAAAATATGTAATCAAAGCTTAGTTAGTCTAGTTTCTTATAAAAGAGACCGTGGAAGCAAAGAAATTTCCTATAAAGAGATATTTAAAGTTGTGTGGGATAGTGTCAGAATGACTCCGAAATCCCCTGTTCTATTTTTGGAAAATCATTATAATTTGTAAAAAAATGGTTATAAGATAAGATTTATATGCTTAGACTCCTTAATGAGTCTAGTTTCAAATGAAATCAAATAGGACACATTATGAATTCTGTACGATGAAAAATTTGATTCGTAGTGAAGAGTGGTCAGATTAGTCAAACAGTGAAACAGGGGAAACTTTAAGAAAAATCTGGTATTGATTGGCCAAACCTAAAATTCTTGAAATTTTATGGATGGAAGATATACGAGTCTTTATTCAGGGAAAATTAACGGCAAGTGATTTGGAGTTTTTAGCTCCATTTATAAATAGTTTAGTGACTATTGCTCAGGAAAACAGCTCGTAGTGAATATGTGATTTTGTTGTAAACATGGATAAAACGTGTTTTAGTTGCTCATAAGCTATCGATTAAACCCATACGTGAATTCTAAATCGTGATATTGTAAAACGATATATGAGTGTTAGATGGATCTTGGATATTAAAATTTGTGAAATTGTAAGTTCATGAGTATTCGAATATGAAATGATAGTATGGCGTGAAATTGAATTATTCATTGGAAAATGATTGATGTAGATTCGACCAAGACAAAGTGTATACATGGTAGTTTATGTGGTATGTGAAGTATATTTGGATAATTGTGATGTGAATACATGAAAATTTATATTTTGATTTAGGATTTTATGTGATGAATGTGAATGTGTATATATGAGATAAGGCCGAATGGCCAATGTGATGAATGTGAACATGCATATATGTGAAAAGGCCGAATGGCCAATGTGATGAATGTGAACATGCATATATGTGAAAAGGCCGAATGGCCAATGTGATGAATGTGAGCATGCATATGTGTGATAAGGCCGAATGGCCAATGTGATGAATATGAACATACATATATGTGGTAAAGCCGAATGGCTAATGTGAAAGATGTATGAGATATGTATGTATATGTGGTAAAGCCGAATGGCTAGTGTGAAATATGTAGGCGATGTGCGTATTTTGTGGCCGAACGACCAAATGTGAAAGGTGTGTATTATTAGATATTTGATGAGGCAAATGAATTACAAATATGACAGTCGATGTGAATGTTGTAACATGTGATCAAATGTACATGAAACTTGGAAATATATTCCGGGTAAGACCCGATGACTACGTGTGGAGATTATGTCCAGGTAAGACCCGATGACTACGTGTGGAGATTTTGTCCGGGTAAGACCCGATAACTTCGTGTGGAGATTTCGTCTGAGCTAAAGGTCTCGCCGATAATCCGAGTAGAGGTTAAAGCTATAAGACTTCGTAATAAGAATTGCTTATAAAGATATTCAATGCGAAAGGTTAAACAGGTATGTACTCCAAGTTTATATTTGAGCTTGATTTGAACTAAATCATAAGGTAGTTATGTGATGCATACGAGAGCAATCTATGAGACTATTCCTATGATTATGTGACATCGGATCAGTGTGAGAGGTTATGTGAAATTATACAATATATCTATGTCACATGAGCTCACTTTTATGTGAAAGTTTATCTACCTATTGTATATGATGAGATGTGCATATTCGGTAAAGGGGATGGTATGCCTGAAGGAAGAGTGAAATAAAATATACGAACAACTATGTTATAATTTGATTGTTATCTGCTGACACTGCTTAAAACTTACTAAGCATTGTAATGCTTACTCCGTTTACTTTGTTTTCTCTGTTTTATAGATCTCATTTCGAAGCTACAGGCTCGGGGATCGTCAGCAACTAGTCACACTGTCATTATCCACTGCTTGTCATTGTTACGTTTAGAATTATTTTATGGCATGTATAGAATAGACTAGTGGCAGAAGAATATTTTTGGTTAATGTATATAAGCCATGCGAAAATGGCATCTTTTGAATGTTTACTTAGTGAAGTTTAAATTGTACCTCTGGTTGTGCTTAGTACTTATTTAAATGAATGATCTTTATTTCAAGAAAAAGTTCAAAATTTTACTGTTCTGACATGAGTTACAAGTCCGGTAATGCCCCTTACCTATTCCGACGACGGTTACAGGATAGGGGTGTTACATTTTATTGGTATCAGAGCTACGGTTTAGTCGATTCTAGGACTACCGTAGCACGCGTGAGTCTATTTATACATGCCATAAAGTGATAAAATGATAGTGTGATGATTTTTGACTATTAAAATGTGTTTGCTGTATTGTAATGAATCTTGATCCCGATCGAGCTGTAGCAAGCTTCTGACTATGAGAATTTGCGATATAACTTCACTTAGATATGCCTAAATTATTAAGTTGATCAGGTACGTATCATGTACTCGTATTTGAATTTCGATTTGGATTGAATTATAAGGGTATAAGTGATGCAATTTTGAAAGAGTGTTATGACTATAAATGTGATTTTTGTATGTGGCTATGGAACTGGAAGTTGAATGGTCGATAAGCATGTTGTGTTTGTATTCAAGTAATGTAAATGATATACTAATGTGTATTGCCATATGTGTATATGTACATGAGAATTGAGAGTGATATATCCGGGCTAAGTCCCGAAGAGCATTCGTGCTAGTGATATATCCGGGCTAAGTCCCGAAGAGCATTCGTGCTAGTGATGTATCCGGACTAAGTCCCGAAGAGCATTCGTGCTAGTGATGTATCCGGGCTAAGTCCCGAAGAGCATTCGTGCTAGTGATATATCCGGGCTAAGTCCCGAAAAGCATTCGTGCTAGTGATGTATCCAGACTAAGTCCCGAAGAGCATTCGTGCTAGTGATGTATCCGGGCTAAGTTCCGAAGAGCATTCGTGCTGGTGTTATATCCGGGCTAGATCCCGAAGAGCAATCATGCTGGTGACGTGTGTTCGGGCCTTCGTGCCTAGTAGGCTTCGTGCCGATAATTTGAGCAAAGTTTAAGTGTTCATTACTATACGAATTCAAATTTAAATGAGATGATATGTTTAAAAGTGTACATACATGATGTTTATAGACTTGGTTAAGTCATTTCAATGTGTAATAACGAATGAATAAGAGCACTATGTGTGTGAATGATTAGACGCACTGTGTGTGTGCAAATTCCTTTAACCGAGCATTATGAGTGCGAGATCGATCTGTGGGCACTAAGTGTGTGAAGTGGAATTCATGTAAGACCTCGTCTGGGACGAAGGCATTGATTTGAGATAGTGTGTAAGACCATATCTGGGATATGGCATTGGCTCGATATGTGAGAATGTGTAAGACCATATCTAGGATATGGCATTGTAAGAGCTATATGTGCTTAATGAGTATCCGTAATGATTTCGAATGATTCAACGGGTATATTTAAGATGGTAAATAAAGTAAGATCAGAATAAGTGATACAGGTATGTACGGAAGGTATGTGAAAATCAAATGAAAGTAAAAATTTGTGAGTTCATATTATATTATGTATACTAAATAAGTGAATACGTAAAAAGATGGTGGATATGTTGTTAAGAAATGAATTCATGTTATAAATGTGTTACGGGTTTAGTCTATGGAATGCTTGGTATATGAAGTCATATGTGCTATTGCTAAATGACCCCTATTTTTTTTTGTTAATCATATTCAAGAAATTATTTCGATTAAGTTCGACATTTGAAAGTCTGTAAGAATTTTTGATGAATGCTGATAATTTTGGATATATGGGTTATGTGCTAAAATAAATCCCATACCGGTATACTATATGAGGCTTTATGCCAAATCAATTGTATACAGGTATCGTTAACGGTGATTGAATGTGCTAAATGAATTCAATGTTCAGGTATGTGGAAGTTGATTTTCTGTTGGAAATAGGTTAAGTTGAATAGTGAGATATGATGGAGTTATAAAGGATATTTATTGGGATGTTTGAGTATATGTGTACTTTCGGTCAGGTTACAGCTTATACATGAATAAAAATGTGGGTTGATGATGTGAATTATACATGTTAATATGTGCTTAATATGTGTTTGAAATGCATTTGTGAATTAAATTAAGTGATTATTGCTTATGAAATCAAGAAAATGAGATATATGTGAATTATAGATCGATGCGAAATCAATAATGAATTACAATTGCTATCGATGAGCTAATGTTTATATGAATATAATTCAATAAGAGGACGTTATCCTAAACTATGCATCGGTAGAAATTTTCGGGGACGAAAATCCCTAAAGGGGGGAAGAGTTGTGACACCCCTAATTTGACCCTAATTGAAAAGTGGTTTCGGGACCACAAAATCTAGTCATAAAAATAATTAACCGTCATAGTTGATGCTTGTTATATGTATATATGCATGTGTAAAAATTTCATGTTTGAATTTTGTTAATTGTAAGTGAATTTTATTAAATAGGACTTATGTGAGAAAATTTAGAAATGTGCTAGGCAAATGTAAAGTGGCCTATTAATGCATGTTATGAAAATGATGGGTTTGCATGTCAAATTACCCAAAATTAGAGCTAGTGGTCGGCCATGCTATGGGGTGAAACATGTTGGAAACATGTTGTGTTAGTGTGTTATGTTAGAAAGAATAAAATAAGAGGTTAGTGATAAAGTAATGAAAAGAGAGGGGTGATGAAAACAAAGTTGTCTCATCCATGCCCCCCCTCCATTGCCGTGAATTGAAGGAAGAAAACAAAAGAAAAAAAAATGTTCATCTTCTTCTCCTACCTCTCTCAAGCCGAAACTAACCAAGAAATGGAAGAAAGCACACCTAAGGCATTCGGCCATCTTGTGTGGGGAATTAAGGTATGATATCATGTGATTCTTTTGGAAATTTTGTGAAGTTGAGTTTTTTTTTGTGCTCATAACATGACCCATGTGTTAATTTTTGAGTTTGTGTTGCAAGAAACATTTGGTTATGTCCTTTTATGTCAAATTGATGATAAATTTTTTATATTTGGTGAATGCATATGGGTTTCGGTCATGGTAGATAACAAAGAATGTGGTTGTTGTTCTTGTTAATTTGGATGAATTTTGGTGGATAGGTGCTTGAATCAAACAAATGATCATGTGTGTACACTAGGTGCTAGTTGAGAAGAATCGGTCACTATATTGGAGGCCATTGCCGAATATGAGTTTAGTTATTGAGAGTGATGAATGTGTTTTGAGTTGATGGAATAAAAGAATGCTTAAAGATGTGTCACAACAAATTATATGTTAAGCTAAGGCTGTTAAATTATCAATCTTTCTTCCTAGCCGAATATGTGTTTATAAAGTTGAGTTGTTAAATAGATTTTGAAGTTAGCCAATGTATTTATTTTTGAATTTAAGAAGAATGATACATTCAGCTATGCTTTGATGTGCTTGAATTGTTGTTATGTGAATAAATATTTGTTTGATGATATATATATATGTATTCGGCAATGGGATAAAATGTGTATTAAGATAAGTTTCATGGTGATTATGCTTGTGATGTTGGGTTAATATTCGGCATTGAGTAATGTGGGGTAAGGTGATTAATCGGCTATGAAATTAGCTAAATTGAATAGGTATGTTTAATGATATGCTTAGTATAATGTATGATCTTATAACTCGGTTTGGTATTGAGATAAAGGTTAGATGTATGATTGGATTTTGGTATGTGTTAAATTGGTTAATCAAAGATTAAATGATATGTGATTGCCAAATGTGATTGTTAAGTGAATAATATTAGTTAAGTAATTAAGCAATCTATTGTTTTACTTAAGCTTAAGAGCAAAGAGGATCAAAGTCGGATAGGGGAAAAGAGAAAGTAAACGAATAGCCGTGGACATCTAATCGTCGACCACTTCCGAGGTAAGTTTTAAGTGATTAAACGTTGAGTAAATTCAATCATAATAGGACATAATGAGTTGATTTAATAAGATATGATGTGGCCATGATATGTCTTAAACCCAAATGGTAAGTTCATAAGTGTTTGGACTTGGAAATTTAAGAGCAAATTGTAATAATTTGCTTTGGACAGCAGCAGTAACGTGATTTTAGAAAATCACTATAAATTGTTAGTGTGGAATTATAGGCTGAATAAAATATGTAATCAAAGCTTAGTTAGTCTAGTTTCTTATAAAAGAGACCGTGGAAGCAAAGAAATTTCCTATAAAGAGATATTTAAAGTTGTGTGGGACAGTGTCAGAATGACTCCGAAATCCCCTGTTCTGTTTTTGGAAAATCATTATAACTTGTACAAAAATGGTTATAAGATAAGATTTATATGCTTAGACTCCTTAATGAGTCTAGTTTCAAATGAAATCAAATAGAACACATTATGAATTCTGTACGATGAAAAATTTGATTCGTAGTGAAGAGTGGTCAGATTAGTCAAACAGTGAAACAGGGGAAACTTTAAGAAAAATCTGGTATTGATTGGCCAAACCTAAAATTCTTGAAATTTTATGGATGGAAGATATACGAGTCTTTATTCAGGGAAAATTAACGGTAAGTGATTTGGAGTTTTTTAGCTCCATTTATAAATAATTTAGTGACTATTGCTCAGGAAAACAGCTCGTAGTGAATATGTGATTTTGTTGTAAACATGGATAAAACTTGTTTTAGTTGCTCATAAGCTTTCGATTAAACCCATACGTGAATTCTAAATCGTGATATTGTAAAACGATATATGAGTGTTAGATGGATCTTGGATATTAAAATTTGTGAAATTGTAAGTTCATGAGTATTCGAATATGAAATGATAGTATGGCGTGAAATTGAATTATTCATTGGAAAATGATTGACGCAGATTCGACCAAGACAAAGTGTATACATGGTAGTATATGTGGTATGTGAAGTATATTTGGATAATTGTGATGTGAATACATGAAAATTTATATTTTGATTTAGGATTTTATGTGATGAATGTGAATGTGTATATATGAGATAAGGCCGAATGGCCAATGTGATGAATGTGAACATGCATATATGTGAAAAGGCCGAATGGCCAATGTGATGAATGTGAACATGCATATATGTGAAAAGGCCGAATGGCCAATGTGATGAATGTGAGCATGCATATGTGTGATAAGGCCGAATGGCCAATGTGATGAATATGAACATACATATATGTGGTAAAGCCGAATGGCTAATGTGAAAGATGTATGAGATATGTATGTATATGTGGTAAAGTCGAATGGCTAGTGTGAAATATGTAGGCGATGTGCGTATATTGTGGCCGAACGACCAAATGTGAAAGATGTGTATTATTAGATATTTGATGAGGCAAATGAATTACAAATATGACAGTCGATGTGAATGTTGTAACATGTGATTAAATGTACATGAAACTTGGAAATATATTCCGGGTAAGACCCGATGACTACGTGTGGAGATTATATCCGGGTAAGACCCGATGACTACGTGTGGAGATTTTGTCCGGGTAAGACCCGATAACTTCGTGTGGAGATTTCGTCTGAGCTAAAGGTCTCGCCGATAATCCGAGTAGAGGTTAAAGCTATAAGACTTCGTAATAAGAATTGCTTATAAATATATTCAATGCGAAAGGTTAAACAAGTATGTACTCCAAGTTTATATGTGAGCTTGATTTGAACTAAATCATAAGGTAGTTATGTGATGCATACGAGAGCAATCTATGAGACTATTCCTATGATTATGTGACATCGAATCAGTGTGAGAGGTTATGTGAAATTATACAATATATCTATGTCACATGAGCTCACTTTATGTGAAAGTTTATCTGCCTATTGTATATGATGAGATGTGCATATTCGGTAAAGGGGATGGTATGCCTGAAGGAAGAGTGAAATAAAATATACGAACAATTATGTTATAATTTGATTGTTATCTGTTGACACTGCTTAAAACTTACTAAGCTTTGTAATGCTTACTCCGTTTACTTTGTTTTCTCTGTTTTATAGATCTCATTTCGAAGCTACAGGCTCGGGGATCGTCAGCAACTAGTCACACTATCATTTTCCACTGCTTGTCACTATTACGTTTAGAATTATTTTATGGCATGTATAGAATAGACTAGTGGCGGAAGAATATTTTTGGTTAATGTATATAAGCCATGCGAAAATGACATCTTTTGAATGTTTACTTAGTGAAGTTTAAATTATACCTCTGGTTGTGCTTAGTACTTATTTAAATGAATGATCTTTATTTCAAGAAAAAGTTCAAAATTTTACTGTTCTGACATGAGTTACAAGTCCGGTAATGCCCCTTACCTATTCTGACGACGGTTACGGGATAGTGGTGTTACATTAGTAAGAATTAGCCTATTGAATCTACTGAGTTTGTGATTAAAGTATCGAACCCCTTAGGCAAGTATGTGCTAGTTGATAAAGTTTGCAAGACCTGTCCTTTAATGACTCGGGGTTATTGTTTTCCTGCAGATTTGATGCTTTTGCCATTTGATGAGTTCGATATAATTCTGGATATGGATTGGTTGACTCTGCATGATGCTGTTGTGAATTATAGATTAAAAATTATTGAATTCAAATGTCATGTAACACCCATTACCCGTATTCAATGCCGGAACAAGGTACGAGGCATTACCAGACTTAAACTTAAACAAACATTCAAAATCGGGACATAAATTTCCACTCAAATTTAAAACTTTCATAAGCATTCATATAGACGCTAAAACAAGCCTACGAGGCCCAAAACATGCATTAGGAGTGGTTCGAGACTAAACCGAGAACTTTAAAAAACTTCCTAACACTTAGAAAATTTTTCATCAAAACAGGGGTCACACGCCCATATGGCTTTGGGACACGCCCGTGTGGGTAGACCGTGTGGACACACACGCCCGTGTCCCTAACCCGTGTAACTCTCTGTTTATAACGTCATCAACAAATTGAAGTCACACGGCCAAGTCACACGCCCGTGTGGTTAGGCCATATGGGCGATTTAATTTTCATAATTTTCATAAAAAAGGTGCAGACTTCACACTCCCTGGGTACATGCCCATCTTCCTGGGTCGTGTCCTTCACACGGTTGAGACACGTAGCCATTTCTCTACTGGTGTGGCCAATTCTAAGCTAAAATTCAAAATACAGAGGACACACGGCCGGATCACACACCCATGGGGCAAGCCGTGTGCCAAACTGAGTCAGGTTTCATTGGGTAGTATGAGATCATTGAATGAATAGGTCCAGTGGCATATCGGCTAACATTACCGTCAGAATTAGAAAAGATCCACAATGTATTTCATGTGTTGATGTTATGTCATTCTTGATCAGATCCATCACATATAATTTCTCCAGCAGAGATCGAAATTCAACCTGATATGATATACAAAGAAGAACAGATCTGAATTTTAACTCAAAAGGTTAAAGAATTAAGAAATAAACGCACAACTTTAGTGAAAGTCTTGTGACAAAATCACAGATTTGAAGACGCTACGTGGGAGCCCAAGGAAGCTATGAGAAAATAATACCCTAACCTATTCACTGGTAAGATTTTCGAGCACGAAAATCCCTAAAGAGAGATTTGTAACAGTCTATTTTTAGTCAAATCAGAATAATGGTTTCAGGACCACAAATTTGAAGTCAAAATTATTATTTTATTATTATTTTAATGACTACATCATGATAATATGTTTGTGTGAAAATTTCGTTAAGAAATTTTACCGTTTAAATGCTTAATTTCATAAAAAGGACTAAATCGTGTAAAGTGTAAAAGTTGTGTTCTATTAGCTAAAGGTATCTAATAGCTATAGAACCTTAAAATTAAGGTCTTTAAGGCGTAATTAGACCATTTTAATTGTGAGTAGACAATTTTAGGCATATATTAAGTGATTTTGGTGGTTATTAAATAAGGTTAAATAAGTAAATTAGTATTAAAGTAAATTAAATTAAAGAAAAACAAGATATCATCTTGTTTCTTCATCATCTAACCGAAATTAAGCTAAGAAAAACTCCATTAAAATGGCTTCAAGGTTCGGCTAGGCTCCTCCTCTTGCTTGGTATGTATTTTGACTCAGTTTTTAATGATTTCTACGTTTTTGAGATCGTTGCAACTAGGTCTAGCTAGCCGAGGGACTATTTTTTAAAATTTTTAAAGATTTTGAATGTTTCCATTGATGAATAAACATGTTTTTTGATGTTTGATGATAGATTATGAATGTTTGATGATAGTTATACAAGTTTTGTTAAGTGATTTTTAGTGAAAATGCAAATTAGGGATTAAATTGTGAAATGTGGAAACTTTGTGGTTAAAATGTGAAATAAATGGAAAATATGGGTTGCTAGGGACCTAACTGTAATTCAGCTAGCATGGGTTGTAGTTAATTGCATGCTAAATTGTAAAATTGTGAAACATTAGGGGCAAATGTGTAAAAATGCCATAAAGTGAATTTAGGATGAAATTGAATAGAGAGACGATTAAATAAGTTAATTTTGATTACAAATAGATCAAGAAAAGCAAAACTCGGATCTAGATTGAGGGGAAAGCAAAGTTCAGGACTAATCAACTAATTTAGTCATTTTTACATCCGAGGTAAGTTCGTATGTAATAAGCATTTGTTATATTTGTATTTTAAATGCTTTGATATTGCATAAACTGGGAATACAAGATTTTGGACATGTTTAATAATGATTCGATGATGATTCAGCATTAGAAATCCCGGTTGAACCTTAGGAATAGATTAGGATGCAAATGACATGTCATTAGGGAATACATTGATTTGGCTTCGGGCCACGATATCGGCACTTCGGGTGCGAGACTCCCGAGTATCCGAAATTTATTTCGAATGGTTCAACGGGTATATTGAAGATGTGAATTGATAAGAAATAGATACGTATCGGTACAGGTATGTACAGAAAACTATTCGAAACAATAAGTCAAAGAAAGTTGCGAGCCTATGATTAATTATGTGGTTAAAGTTCATGTTAACTTTGTGATTTATGCTTTGAGGCAAATTATGTCATTTAGTTTGAAATGTAAATGAATGGTGTGACTCGCTTATTATTTTCATATGAGCTTACTAAGCTATATAGGTTACTTTGTTTACTTTTATACATGTTTTACAGTGAATTTAAAGCTAGCTCAGACTCAGGGATCGTCGTAGACATCATTACACTATCCTAATATCACTTTGGTACCTTTTGAGCTTATGTTTTAAGTATCTGGCATATATAGGGACTTTGGTCATTTTGGTATATTTGGTAATGTGTTGTGCCATTTGAATTGGCTTGTAAATGTTTATGTTTTGGTTTATATATATATAGCCATGAGAATTGGCTTAATTTGGTTAGTTTGAATATGTATATAAATGTATGTACATGGCTTATGTTATGAGCTTGAGGTTAGTTTTA
This sequence comes from Gossypium hirsutum, assembly GCF_007990345.1. Lineage (NCBI taxonomy): Eukaryota > Viridiplantae > Streptophyta > Magnoliopsida > Malvales > Malvaceae > Gossypium > Gossypium hirsutum. The sequence goes on from NC_053432.1 coordinate 18,071,548, forward strand.
AGATGCTTATTGATAGTAGATATTGTGGTAGTGAGGTGATAGAAATTAAAAAAGATATATGCTTGTAAAATTGAGCATAATGATGTATGTTTAGAAATGTTTTAACTAGTTGAATGGGATAAGTGAAGTTGGTATGAATTGGATAGTACATTGTGGTATTGATATGTTTTGTATTGGTTGGTGTTTGAAATGGTGTAAATGATACTTGATTGAGAGTAGTTGAATGCCTATATGTGCCCTGTTTTGTGCCAATTGGGTAAATGTAGGTATATGAAGATTTGGGTGGAAAAATGGCTTGGTAAATAGCGTATTTTTGTCCACATGGGCAGAGACACAGGCGTGTGTCTCAACCGTGTGTGACACACGATTATGTTACATGGCCGTGTGTCCCCTAGTGTTGAAATTAAAATCAAGTTAGTATGCTCTACACGGCCTGACACATAGGTGTGTGACATGGCCGTGTGGCATAAGTTAGTATACCCTATAGGTTTGGAACGGCCTAAAACACGACCTAGCACATGAGCGTGTATGGTTATTTTTAGGGCACAGGGGCTAGCCACACAGGCGTGTGTGTTGGCTGTGTGACCCAAGTCAGAGAGTTACAATGGGTCAGATATAGGCTGGTACATGACCATGTGCTTTCATTTCGAATGTCCACATGGCCTGTGACACGTGCGTGTCTTTGGCCTTGTGAGAGACACGGCCGGGCAACATGGGCGTGTGTCCTCTGTTTTTGAGAAAATATTTCTAAGTGTTCTAAGAGTTTTCAAAGTTGTTGATTTAGTCCCGAACCACTCGCAATGCGTGTTTAGAGCCTCGTAGGCTCGTAATAGGGACAATATGATTAGTTGTGATTGAATTGTATTTGAATTGATTAAATTGTATGTGAAATGTATGCTTAAATGTATTATAAGTCTGGTAATGCTTTGTAACCCTATTCCAGCATTGAAGACGGGTGAGGGGTGTTACAATACTTGTATCTGATGAGTGGTGATAGAGTCCACTTTATGTTTCATAATCTCAAGAGCCAAATTATCATTCATTGCGACTATATGTGATTATATGTGATTATATGTGGTTAATGCATGTCGGAATATATATATGCCTAATCGTTCTTATGAATAATGTGTAAAAGTATGCATGGAATATGACTAATTATGCGAATTATGGTACTTAGTAAATGACATTTGGGAATATGTTGTGTGTTGTTTGGTTTATGCATGACGATTTTTTTACGTAGTGGTTGTTCTAGGCATTCGTTGAGCTTGTTAAGGTCACCTACTCCATTTTATCCTTTGTAGAGTAGTTGCGTTCTCGGTGTGAGTGGTACGGCCCTCGAGGGATTTATTCAAGCAATTCTTTATTCATTATAGTAGATGTTTTGCTTATTCTAGTTCTAGGGAATAAAAAGGCAATATGGTATACATTTGTATCGGTTTTGTTAAGACGTACTTGGGATCATTTGCATATTGTGTATGTTTGGAAGCATGTGGACTTGGACATGGTGTTTGGTTTATTGTTTAGACATTTTGATGCTTATATGACTAGGTGAATGAAGCATGATGTTTAGGGACTAAGTTTGAATGATTTAAATGCTCTTATATGCTAAATTTTTGTAACCTATAGTAGAGGTATCGATATCAAGACTTTTGAAACAATACCTCTATATTTTTGAAAGCGCAAGGAATTAGAATACCAATTTGGTATCGATATCTTGGCTCGAGTATCGATACTCGGGGAGTAATTATCGATACCTTGTGAAAGGTACTGATGTTTTTCGAGGCTTTGATTGACGAGAAATAGAATGGTAGATTGGTATCAATTTTCCAGATGGTATCAATACCACTAAAATGAAATATCGATACCATAGAGGTAGTATCGATACTTATATAACATTTTTGGGAAATTTTGATAAGCGGTCCTAATGCATGATTAATACCTATGTTATGCTATTTTATGAATTCTTGGCATGGTTTATCAACAAAAAGTGAACGTATGGTTATAATTAATGATAATTCTATGCTATTATTGATCGAAAAAAAGATGCATGAGAAATAACATGTCGTTTAGGTGAACTAGTAGTGAGACGGTGGTGTGGCATCTCAATATTCAGCTTGGCATCCAGGCTGGGTATGGCGTGTTACATCGAATCGATAGGAAGTGGGACTAGATTAATTCCAGGTAGATAAATGAGAAAATAAAATTGAGGGAGGGTTTAATAGATTAATTTGGAATAAAAACTAATAACAAATAATGCAGTTAAAACAGTAAGATTTAGGAAAATTGAATGTTTCATAAATATCCAGCCAAGGGAAATTGCAGTTGTTAATTCATTGAATGATCATTGATTTTGCAAATAATTTTCTAAACTTCTTGAATAAATTGGTTATAGCTACTCGAGACGCTCTAATAGCCTAGTCTCTCCTTAGTTTCTCCTTATTCAAAGAGACGCTCGAATGATTACTTCTCTTGCTAATAAACAATCCTTTGGGATACTCCTAGGATTTAACTTACCAACAACCTTATGATTTAGAAAACCTAATTCTAGCCGACCTTCTCACACGAGCGTGGATAATTCAAATTAGATTCTACACATTTATAACCCAATTTATCACTACACAGATTATGACCTTCCCACAATTACGTATGAGAAGATCATAATTGGTTGTATATTAAATTGAAAAATTGAAGAGTGATCAGTTCATATAATTTCCAAATCAATAATAATATGAAGAACATGAGACATAAAAATATTCATGAATCTAAAAGCATGAAGAAACAATAATCTCATAATTCAATGAATAAAAAACCTTGATAAAACCTTTGACTAGAATGAAGAATTTAACAATCCATGAATAGAACAATAATAGAAAAAGAAAATGTGAAAATCTTGTTCCCCTTTTTCATTACCCAAAGCCTCTTTAAACACCCACTAAGATCTCCTAGAAAAGAGTTCAAAATAATGTTTTAATTTTAAAATATCCCATAAAATCCTAATCAATCTTATAAATTAAGACTTTGAAGAATTCTTCCAAAAAGATATTAGTTTATTGAAAACTGTAGAAAAAATCATACAACTTCGGTTCTCCAAGCATAAGCTGTGGGTACACCTTATTCTCCGACTTTTTTTGCCCATCTTCTTAGTCCACAAAATACCCAAACTTCACTTTGTCCATAAAAACCTCCATATAGCTTCCAAGTGATTCCAACTCTCTTTTTATCCTACAAAATACAAAATTCAACCAAAAGATGAGTTTACAAGCATATTAGGACATCAAAACATATGGGAAACTTCTCAAAATATAAGTAAAAACTACACTCTAAAAATATAATGGTTTTAAATTGATGTACTCCTAATAAATTTTACATTGGTGAAAGTGGATTTGGATCTCTCCCCATAATAAGAATATATATATATATAAATATATATATATATATCTAAACTAATGTTGTTTGAACCGAACCCATCAGTTGACCGAAAATTGGTCGGGTTACTTGTTCGGAGAGGAGCTTTGAATCGGTTGATCTGGGAACCAATACAAACTGGTTGAATTGGATGGTTGAACCAATTGAAATGAATTTTTTATTATTTAATTTTTAATAATTTTTTAATCTAACCGGCAAACTAGTGACTTGATTGGTTCGACCATTGGTCCAGATTAAAAAAAAATTATCTAAACTATATGTAAGGACTAACTAAGTTGATATTACTCATCAAGTTGGTCCCAATTCACTTAAGCAATTACCGAAAACTATTTTTTTTGTATAAAATAATATTTTTTTCATTTTAAATTATGTAAAATCTAAAAAAATGCATTTATAAAATTAAAAAAATCATAATTTTTTATATATAAATTTTATCATTATAACCAAAAAAATTCATTTGTTTTCGATATTGGTATTAATAATTTATTAATATATTATTTACGTAAATTTTTTATGCTACTTGTATAGTAATTTAATATATCCTAACTTGTCTAGGCCTGCTATTGAATTATTGTTTATTGAAGTGAAAAGGATCTGAGAAATCTCCAATAATTTGTTTTTGGTAGAAAAATCGAAGGAAAAGAAGAATTGAAGTGGTGTCAACAGAAATGAAATCCACCTTAAAAATTTGCTGCCGTCGAATAACTTGTTGGCATATTGTGAGCTTTTACTTCCATTGATCCCATGAATTTACAATAATAATAAAAAGAAGATGCTGTTGTTTTCCTTAATAATTTCCACTCAACTCGGAGACTCATTTCATATTGGAACTTTCATGGAAAAAGTGCTGTATATCTCCATACAACTCCTCCAGATTTGACTCATTTCAAAGCTTACCTTCTTTTCTGTATTCTTCTTGCTTGAAGACAACATGAAATGGACAAATAACTAATCTTTTAATTGACCATCATAGTGGGTCACATTGACATAATTATATTGATTAATCATCATCCAATCTTCATGTACCAATTGTCGATTTATAACACGCCTATTTCCCAACAACCACTTACGTATAAATATTTTATTTATTAAATAATACTAAATATGAAAATTTTAATATGCGCAGTGCGAAAAATTAGGTTTAAATGTGTCAAACATCCTTATACTCTTTCAAATTTTAAAATTTAGTCCCTGTATTTCAGTTTTGAGGCATTGTGTCCTTGTACTCTTTTTTATTTACAAATCTTAATCCCTTCATTTAATTTTGTAGTTAAAGTTTACAATCCCAAAGGTAAAATAACTTTTTTAGCCCTCAACATTTACATTTTTTTGTCAATTTGGTTCTTACCTTTCAAAAGTACATAAAAATATTAATTTTTTCCTATTTTAAATAAAAAAATGAAAAAATTAAGAAATTATTAAAAATTAAAAAATCTTTAAATTTTAAAAAATAAAAATGATTTTGAAAATATAAAAAGAAATTTCAAAATTCAATGTTATTTAAATCGAACTGGGCCGAACCCACCAGACGAATTAAGAATCAATTAGGGTATCAATCCGATGAGAGGTTAAAAATTAGTTGACTTGCAAACCGGTATAGGTTGATTGAACTAATCTAAAATATTTGTTGAACTGATTTTTGAATTGATCCGACTAGTTCAAAGAAAATAAATTATTAAAAAATAAAAATAAAAGATATTAAAAAAATTATAAAAACTAGTTCATTTGACGGTTCAATTGATTTTTTTAGTCTAGTTCAACCAATATATACAGTTTTGTAGGTCTATCGAATTTTAAAAAATTTAAACTTTTTTAGCCCTCAACATTTATAATTTTTTTTTAATTTGGCACATACCCTTTAAAAGTACATATTATTTTTAAAAAATTTAAAATTATTTTTTATCTTATTTTAAGCAAAAAAACATAAAAATTTAAATATATATATATTTTTTAAAATGAAAAAGTAAAAAAATAGAAACTTATTAAAATTAAAAAATAAAAATAAAAAGATTTTTTAAAAATATAAAAAATTCAAAAATTCAATATTTTCTAATTTGACCAGACCTATTGTATTAAAAACTAGTTGGGGTATCTGTCAATGAGAAGCAAAAAATTGGTTGACTCGCAAATTGGTACAGTCTGGTTGAACCGGGATAAAAAATCAATTTCACTGTAGTCAAACCAAATTTTATATAAAGTTTAATATTTTTATTTTTATTTTAATATTTTTTTTTTGCTTTGAACCAGTCAGACGGATCGTTTTGGGAACCAACTGGTCAAACTAGTTCAATCGATTTTTTAGCTTGGTTCAACCATTCCGTACTGGTTCCCAAGTCAATTGGTTTTTTACCTCTCGCCGGGCCAATGCCTTTACCAATTCCTGATTTTACTAGTCAATTCGGTCCAGTTTGGATAATATTAAAATTTGAAATATTTTTATATTTTTAAAATTATTTTTATTTTTTATTTTTGAAATTTAAAGTGTTTGCATTTCTTTTCATTATTATTTATTTCTTCAAAATAATTTTTTAAATTTTTTATGTTTTTATTTAAAATATGAAAAAAAAATTAATATTTAAATTTTTTTTAAATACTTTTAAAGGATAAGGACCAAATTAGCAAAAAACTGTAAATGTTGAGATCTAATTTTTTATTTTTTTTATATTTGATACTGTTAGCTTTAATGACGAAATTGGATAGATGGATAAATATTTTAAAATAAAAAAAATACAGCTGCTCATATCTCAAAATTAAAATAAAAAAATTAAATTTAAAAAATACTATAAAGACGTTTAACATATTCAAACAGAGAATTTATAATAAAAACAATAAAATTGATAATAAAATCTAAATCAAAATAAATTTAAATAATATATTTTTACATTAAAACTTAAACTAGAATAAAATATAAAAACAAAACACGATTTATACATAAAAAAAAACCTTATATACCTTTTAAAAAAAACCTTGGTACAATATCCCATAATTTCTGTATCTTATTATTCAAATCCGAAATCCCAAAATTTCTGCAACCTTATTAATACAGATAATTAATCTTTTAATTGACCATTATAGTGGTCGCACTCACATTAATTATATTGATTAACCATAATCCAATCTTCATGTAGCAATTTTCTATTTCTAAACGCAATTCCTCAACAACCATTCACGGTAGTTAATATGAAATTTTTTATACATCAATTAATATTTAATGTAGTCTCACTTACCTTCATTAATGCTTGTATGGTCTTCCAAGTATTAAAGAATTGAATATGAAGGAAATTACTCTTAAGACCTCTTTTTTGGCTGATTTGGTTCCACCACATTCACATTTGGTCATATTTTATTAATAAATTGTGACCATAACCATTTATTTCTCGTATAAAAGACTCACCGACCAATGGTTATTAGACTGCCACTTCAATAAAGCTCCCAAGGCTCTAGCTAAAAGGTAGATGAGTTCTAATTAGTGAAGTTTTGTGTATAGATTTTTGTTGTTTCAAAGTTTTGGATTTTCATTCAGGGTTGTTTGGTTTTTAATTTTTTGCGGGGTTTTCGTTGATTGGGAGAATTGGGTATTTAGCAGAATGGAGAATGAAGCAAAGAAAGTGTTGCTCACTTCAAATGGAGATGAGATTTCTGTGAACATTGCTTTGCATTTAGCCAAACGTGGTTGCAGGTTAAAGGCTCTCCTAGTTTTCACTCCTTTTATCTTAATTCAGTTTATTTATGGTTTGTGTCTCTATCATATTGAATAGTACAAATTTGAGATCAAATCTTTTATTTTAATTTAACGCATTTTATAAAAATTGTTGTGGTCTAATTGATAAGGTAATTTTTTTAAATATTGTTAAGTATTTAGCTAACATATAGATTTATTATTTGTTGAATAAGTTGTCACATAAGAATTTTAAATAAATCCATCTCATCACTTAGAAAGCAACAACTAAAAAATTTATGCCAAATCAAAATGGCAGTGCCAACTCTTAAACATTAACATAGTAGGACTAAAATCAGAATTAGTCCTTTGATTATGCAACAAGTGAGCAAAAATTTTAACTTAAGAGTGTTGATGTTTGGAGCATGTGAATAGGTTGGTTTTAATGGGAAATGAAAGGTGTTTGAGGAATGTGAGAGAGAAGTTAATGGAATCAACAAATGGAGTGGTCCCAATGGAGGTGGTTGGATTGGATATGGAAGCTGAAAGTGAGGGAGCTTTTGATGAAGCAGTAGATAAAGCATGGAATGTGTTTGGACATTTAGATGCTCTTCTCAATTGCTATGCTTATGAAGGTATGCATGTCTATATTATATATGTACGTCTTTACACGAATAAAATTTAAAAACAAGTAAATATATACGTATTTAACACTAACTTAAATCTAAATAATATAAACTTGGCTCATTGGATTATACTTACGTATCCATATTGTAAGATGAAAAACATCTGTGTCTGTAACAGGGAAGATGCAAGACCATCTTGAATTAGGTGAAGAAGAGTTAAAAAGGATCATAAAAGTAAATTTCATGGCTGTATTGTTTCTACAAAAAGCTGTTGCCAAACGAATGCGGGACCATAAAACAGGTGGTTCCATTGTATTCATGACCACAATACTCGGTGCTGAAAGAGGACTTCATCAAGGAGCTGCTGCATATGGTTCGTGTTTGGCCGCAGTGCAGCAATTAGCTAGAGTAAGTAAATTCCCATACCAATCAATATTAAACCACTCAATTTTGATTCGAAATATCGACTTGAAATAATGTTGCGTTGCTGTTGTCAGTTGTCAGCTTTGGAGAATGGGAAGCACAAGATCAGGGTGAACGCAATCGCTCGTGGTTTACAGTTGGAAGATGAATATCCACTGTGGGTTGGAAAAGAGAGGGCAGAGAAGCGGGTGAAAGAAGCAGCGCCATTGCACTGATGGTTGGATGCTAAGAACGATCTGGCTTCAACTGTCATCTATTTGATCAGCGATGGCTCACGATTTATGACTGGAACAACTATATTCGTCGATGGTGCTCAGTCTTTAACCAGGCCTCGTTTGCGATCCTATCTGTAGTTTCCTTTTTCTAGCTAAGCTGATTCAGAAACATGAATCCGAAAGATCCAACCGGCCAGGCCCAAGAACACTATATTCTTTGTCAAATCTAATTTCAGTCCCTATACTTTAACCAAATTAGAGAATTAGTCTCTTTATTTCTTATTTGTCACATTTCAACCCTCTTAATGTATTTTTGACGTGGACGGTCATTCCAAATTGTTAACACTGTATAAAATTATCGTTAGCGTATTGATTGGGTCTCGCTCGATTATCAGGATCTTGATCTGGGAAGTACTTGTTATGATCATTAGAACACCTACCTAGTTGGATATTACATGTTGGTTAACAGTTCACTGTTCAATTTTTTATTCTCCTGGATATTTATCTAAGTATTGCTTGTTTCAATCATTAGAACACCTTGCTTCCTGATTAGTATGTGTTGCAAGCAAGGTCAAGTGATCTTTGGAGCAATCTTGGGTTAATTTTGTATATGAAATCGTTACTTCTTTGCTAATTAAGTGTTAGTTGTTTGATTTTTTTGGATCTTATAGCTAAGTGAGACATACCCTCATTCTATAGTGTTTAGAGATAGAAATCAGCCAAGCTTAGCTTTAAATGCCATATCATATATAGTGAACCTATACAATCCCCAAAAAAATATATAAGAAAGAGTTAATCCATCACATCATATTTTATTAGGCTTCATCTAATCACTTCATGTCCACTTCAACAATGTTTCTAATTGGCAACCCCTTACTTTACTACCTTTAGTATAAAATACCTAAGGATAGAAACTCGCGCCAAGCTAACCCCCCTTTATAATTTCCTTATTCCAACACCAAAGAAAGCATATAAATATGCTCAACTATTTGTAATACAAACACCCTGCAACAACTGCCTCTTAACTCCTTTGTATACCTTGAACCTCCAATTTTGATGACTTTTTGCACCATACATGGTGTGAACCATCACCATTATCTTATCCCATACCATGTGTATAACTTGATTGTTATAACATCTATAAAAAAATTTATGATTTACTTGTTTTCTAACAATTAATAGGGAATAATCCAGAACAGTACCGATCTCGTTCTAAAGGTAGAGGCCATTGATTCCCTTCCTTGTTGGCGGTATTTTTGTGTTTGGAGATGACGATTTGGGTGGTTTTTTTTTTTTCTTTCATTGGACGGCCTTGCTATGCCTTGGCTGAGAACCCTATTTTGTTTGAGGTTTTTGCTGGTCTGTTGTAAACGTATGTTAGGAGGAAGAATACTTGTGAATATTGCTTCCTTCATGTACGGAAAAATCTGATATATAAGATAAAATTTTGAAACTCGTGGAGAGAAAATTGTTTGTTTTCTATGGTCAATATGAAAAATATGGCAACCAGGACTGGCTTTGTTGTGGAACACAAAGCCTGTAGCTCTTCAATTTGCTATTTTCACATTATATGCTTCCTGGAAAGTCAATGAACTTTCGTTTCATTTTACTATTTAGAATGATTGTCGTTTGTATTGGTCTTGAATTCCATGAAGCAGCTGCCATTGTTGAATGAATATCGATGCATCTAGAAACTTTGTCATCGAATTAAAGTTAAACCATAATAATGGCATAAAGGTTGTTATTCCACTAACAATCATTTTCTCATTTAGACTAATATCGGTTTCGTTCTATCAAACTAATCAAAGAGTCTTTGCCTAATTTTGTCTTGTTTGATACATTATCCAATAATAAAACCTTCCCCTAGTTTTTTTTTTCAAGTCCAATACAGGTGCAAATTCCATATTTGAACAATGAAGAATTTTTCTAAACCAACAAAGAATATACCTCAAATTATGATTTCATTTTATTTTAACTAATTTTTTTATCCATACAATACATTAGTTGAATGTATAAATTATAATATATGAAAAATATTTTTATATATTTTAAAAATTGTACATTTTCACAAACAATATAAAATTACCCTAAATATTATATAAAATATTGTATATTGTTGAATTCATTTGACTTGTTGAATCAATGAAATTTTTTCAATAAATCTTCATAACGTGCTTGTTCAATTTAAGCTCTCAACACTTTGTTCATTAATTTTAAACAGCTCATTATATAGTGTCATATACGTCTTAGCCTCGTATTGCAATTGTATTTTCTTTACATAGTCGTAATGTTAAAAATTAGAGAATAAATTATTTTAAAGCAAATGATGTAAAATAATATTAACATATATAAAGTAACAATAAGAACAAATTTAAAATAGGAAAATAATGTTTAGAAACCTTAAACCAGCAATGATTTAATTTATAGTTCTTTGTTATGATTCATTGTTTTTGCGTGAATTTCTTTATAGGCTTGCATACATGCATAATGGAAGGAAGAAAGGTAGACTTTGAATACTAATTTTATTTTATATAAATTATACACGATGATTTTAAGTTCGTTATGAACTTTATCATTTTTTTTCAAATAAAATTAATCAATCCGGGTTTCGATTTAATTCGTATAGGGATACAAAAGAGTGAGAGATTTTTACAAAAGAGAAAATTTTAGAGTTCAAATAAGAGGATTTTGTTGATTCATTTGTCGATCTAATTGATATGTATGTCATTAAATTAGTATCGTGTATCAGAATAAAATGTAAGACAATCCTTGTGACCATCTATTTGTTTTCATATACCCGGCACGATACATACATAATATAGGGGAAAATGTACCATTAAAATGTACCATTAATGAATTTTCAGACGCCGATACATACGGATCCTTATCATACTGAAACGACTGCCGTTATTAGTATTAAACCAATATCGATTCATACAAGCTAAATCTTCTAATCGATAATTGGGCCAAAGAAAGAACTTTAATTTAATTAGTTTCTTTTTATCACTATCAAGATGTTTGTTTTTAGTCAAAACTTGACCACAGTTTTTTATATTATTTAAAAATACTGCATTTCTATGCATACCATTTTTATCCCTTGAATTGAAAGAAATTCGAATTCGCAATTCTCGCTGGTGGTTGGGGTATAAAATATTTTCAGGACCAAACAAATCATAAAAATAATTTTTATCAATATAGTTTTTTTCTTGGTATCTTTGATTAATTTGGTGTTTATTTTTATGAACCAACAAAATACTTATAGTTTGATATAGAATAAATTGTCCATCATTTTCTACCGACAGACGAACTGGATCGATAATCAATATTCTTTTTTTCATTAATTCTCTAAGAGTTAAATCCTTCTGAATCATCAAAATATCCATATTCATCTCTCCCCGTTGAATAGAGGATATAACAATTTCGTTTGGATTTATCAGTCTAAGTAGGAGGCAATATACTTTGATATTATTGATTATTCTTTGATTTAAAGAATCATCCCATCTCAATTGAAAACGCAAATACCTTTTTAGGAAGAAATCAAGCTCTGCTTTCGTGTTGCTCTTGTATTGCTTTTTCTTTCTACGTTTTTTTTTGTCTGATTTATCATAATCTTCTTCAACATCTTTTTCTTGGTTTGAGAGAACGGATTTAAAATTTCCTTGTTTTTATGCATTTGATAACCCCCTTCACCTATGGGTTCTTTTTCTTCTTGATTTTGATTCTCTAATCCAATAATTTGTTTTTCGTTTGGTGTTATAAGGGAGTCCCTTTTTTTTATTTTCAATAATATTTTTATTAATGTTCCTATTTCCATTAAAATTGAAAAGAAGTAATTTTATTGGTATGATCCATGGTTTAACCTTATATGCATTATATAGCAGCACAAATTCTGGGAAGAACCAAAGTTCTAGATTCGGTATAGGATGACTTAGTATTTCTTCATTCAGTCCCATCCAATCAAAATGGCTTCCTTTTTTATTGGATGGGTTGCTTTCTTGATCTTGATAAATTGTGAAATAAAAAAGGTCCATTTTATCAATTATTTGATAATTCTTAACCACAGTCTTAATATTTTTGTTACTTTTGGTACTGGTATCGACCCAGGACTCAATATCGACCTTATTTCTAAGACAAAAATCAAGAATTCTCCAATTAAAAAACTTTCTGTGCGAAAAATTCCCCATAGCATCTAGGATATCGCCTTCTCCTAGATAATTATGGATGGGGATATCCCTCAGTGTATCAAAAAAATTTTGTTTATCCATGTTGTAATGATAAGAACTCTCTTCCCTCTTATTTACTTGGAATGGTGATCCATAAGCATACAGGTCCCTCTTATCTTGATAATTAATAGATTTATATGATAAAAAATCATATCCATAGTGTTTTTTAAAATTAGATTTTTTATATTTTTGTTCTTGATTCAGTTTATATTCTTGAGTTAGTAATGAGTTCGCTTGAAAATCATTTTTTTTCGTAATGAATTAATCTTTCTTTTTCATCTGAATCCCATTTTGTTAAATCTTTATTTTGAGCCAGATAGTGTTGATTGACTCTATTTTGCCATTGTCCTGGTACTAATTTTAGCCATCTATTCTGAACTAAATCGTATTGATAACGACTCCTTAACCAGTTTTTCCATTCATTCATTCCAGAATGCCAAACAATTTTCTGTCTTAACCCATAATGATGTCTTAATCTGGAATGCGATACTCCTCGTTCTTCAAAATAATCTTTTATTTCATTTTTAAGAAAAAGAGATGTTGCATGATATTGAAGGATAGGTTTGAATTTATAAAAACTAATAACTTGGGTTTGTGATAATTTGTAAAATACATATGCTTGTGAGAGAGAGGATAAGTCACAAAAAGCTTTTTCATTTTTATTTCTAATACTAACATTAGAAAGCGAAGAAAGTGAGGTTTTTATAGTTGAAATAAAATGAGTTGTATTTTTAGTTGTTTTATTAATTCTTTCTTGATTTGCTTCATTATTGTGAATGAAGTTCTCAATCATTTTTTTTGTTGATTCAAGAAAAAGTTGGGTATTGGTTCTTGGAATATTAATGATATATAGAAGAATATCCATGTATATCTTTTCAATGAAAAATTTTATAAAAAAATAGAATTTCCGGATTAATCGAATATTTCTTCTTTTTACTATTTGACAAAATTTTTTTGATGATTCTAATATTTTATCCTCATAACTTATTTTGTTAGAACTACTATTTATTTCTTGAGTTAGAAATTCGTTTTTCTTGTCTTTTATAATTAGAATTTTTTGTATTTGATTTTTGATTGTGTTGTTCTCTTAGTCAGATCTTTTATTTTTTTTTCAGTTAATGAATAATTTGTGCACACTATAGATTGAATTTGAAGGGATGATTTGTGAATCATCTTATTACTGATTATCGAATCCTTTTTAGTTTCGCCCAATTCATATGGTTCTCTCAACCCAAAAAATGGAATTGGATTTATTTTTGAAAGTTCTTTTATTATTCCTTTTAGAAATAGAATGCTTTGAGTGATCCATTTTTTTGTTTCTTTTGAAGCTTTTCGAAACAATTTAGTTTTTTCTTTTAAAATTGTTAAAGCTAAAAAACATTTCGTTTTCCATTTTTTTTATTTTTTTAGTTCTTTAAAAATAGGCTCAAAAAACAAACGCCGTTTTCGAGGAGAACCGAAAGGTAGTTCAGTTTCCATTCCCCAAACTGTTAAAAAGCAAAAATCATTCTTTTGACCTTTCTTTTTTTCATTGGATCTTTATGAGAGGGTTGTAGTTTAAATCTATGCCAAGGTTTCAGGCAAAAAGGAAATAGGATCTTTATCTGAATACCTTCTGTTAACCAGTTTTTTGGAAATTCTGTTTCTAATAATTGAACACCATTATAAGTGCATTTAACATGCATTTCTCGATTCCAATCCGTTAATTCCTTAGACCACTCAGGAAATTGAAATAATAACATACGGGCAATGTTTTTAACTATTATCAGTGAAGGTAATATAATATATTTTCTAAGAATTGATTGGGTTATTAACACGGAGCCCTTTATTACTTAAGCAAGTAAAAGACTATCCCAAGCTTCTGCTATTTCTATCATCATTTTCTCTTCTCTTTTGTATTTTTCTCTTTTGGGCTAGTCTTTTTTCTCTATCTTTTTTTCTGTATAATCAGAAATTTTTGATTCTTTGTTTTTACATATCCAATTTTGAGATATTCGTTTCAGCGGTCCAGAAATATCAAAAAAAAAAGAGTGGTTTGTCTACTCTGTCCAAAAAAAGGGGGGAATGTACATTTGCTTGAAACAGCTCCCAAGTAATTGTTTTACGCCTTTGGGCATGCATGGAACCCTTTATTATGTCGCGCCGAAAATCCGATTGTTGCGAATAGCGTATCAAAGCCACTTCGTCTGTTTGATCAGGATCATTAGCATCCTTGGTATTAGTATAAGTATCGACGTTTGCCTGGTGGATTTTCTTGAACGAATTTCATGCTCTGCTATTACATTTTCCTTGTTTTCTCCCTCCTGTTGTTCTAAATCGTCGATTCATTGTTTTTGCGTGAATTTCTTTATAGGCTTGCATACATGCATAATGGAAGGAAGAAAGGTAGACTTTGAATACTAATTTTATTTTATATAAATTATTTTATAAGTTTCAACTTTAATTTTCGTAATCAATCTAAGAATTTTCTATTACTTTTTACATTAACATAAAAAAAATTGTTTTCTTTAACGTATTTATTGTTGTATATGACATTAATTTGCTTAAAAAAATAAATATTTGATTACTTTAAAAAATAGTGGTACCAAATAATTTAATATGAAACGAATTGTTGACATTCTATGTAGTAAATATATTTACTATCTATTATTATGATAATTATTCAACTTAGTTATAAATTGTGTTATTAGTAAATTACAATTCAAAATATAGTATTAGGGATCAATAATGCAAATACAAAAAAGTGTATTAAGATGTTGTTTAGGAATTTAATAAATTGGATTTTGTAATGATTGTAACGATACGTCATTATTATGAATGGAAAAAAAATCATATTTAAAACTTGATTTTAAAAATGGGATTGTAACACCACATACCCGACCTGACCATTGGGTTCGAGCTACAGGATGTCATATTCGTTATCGGAGCAACTACAATCGATTTTATAAAAAAATTATCATTAATCATTTAGTTCCAAGTATTACAAGCTTAAAACACCATTTCCAACTAACATGCTTAATATCAATTGGCCTCAAGGCCCCAATTTAACCATTCAAATCTTACAAAAAATACTCAAAACATAAGTAACAACCTCAAACATCATTCATGTGTATGGCCAAAACCAATTTTCATATTAACACAATTTATATACAATCATCATAACCTTATACATTTTGAGACCGACTGTAACACCCTTTACTAGCATCCTACACTGGGACAGGGTCCGAGGCATTATCGGACTCAAACATAAACATTCATACAAAACCGGACTATAAAATTTTCATTCAATTTAAAACCATTCATACACAAGCATATTGTCCCTTATATGGGTCTGCGAGGCCCAAAACATACATTGGGGGTGGTTTGGGACTAAATTAAGAACTCTCAAAACTTTTACAATACTTAGAAAATTTTCTTGTTTTGGAGGGTCATACGCCCGTGTGGTCACACACGCCGGTGTGACTTGGGACACACCTGTGTCCTCGGCCAGTGTAACTCTCTGTTTATGAAGTCATCAACATAATTAGGGTTACACGACAAAGTCACATACCCGTTTGCTTAGGCCGTGTGGCGAATTAAATTCCAAAAAGTTAAGTGTAGACTTCCCACGGCCTGGGCACACGCCTATGTCTAGGGACTGTGCTGGAACACACGGCTGTGTTTCTGCCTGTATGTTTACTACTGGGCATTCTGTTTTACCTAATTAGGGTGCAGGGGACACACGACCAGATTACACGCCCATGGGGCAGACCGTGTGTCATACACGGCCTAGACACACGCTTGTGTGTCTACTCATGTGGACAAAAACAAGGCTATTTACCATGCCATTTACTCAAAATTCCATCATCAAACATCCATGATCATATTCACAATTCATCCATGCCAAATAAATTTAACCCCATCATGAGTGACCATAGCACATACATGCATATATGAATAGAATTACATCCCCATAATTAATATGAGCCATATCTCCTAGACATATACAAAATGAATCATTAAATCATTATAAGCCAACACACTTGGCCAAATTAATATGACACATAAACAAAAAGACCGAGTCCTCTATACATGCCATACTCAAAATACTTGAATTCATATACCCAAAATATTAGTTTGATAGTGTGAATCAAGCTCTGACGTCCTTCGATCCCGAGCTAGCTTGGCAATACTATAAGAAAATGGGAAAGAAAGGGGAGTAAGAATAAAGCTTAGTAAGTTCACATACAAATAAATAGAAACATAATCATGAATTTTATACAATTAACATAACATAATTTACATATATGTCATCATAATTTCATAGGCATAACTTACTCATTTTCAATCTTACCAAAAATTCATCACATACCATTGTCATTCATATGAGTTTTTCGTATATACCTGTACTAACTCGTAACACATTCTCATATTTCCTCATCATTGACTTACTGGTCGAATAACTCACTGATTTACCCGTTGAACACTTGGAATACTATCGGATACACGAAAAGTTTGCACAAAACGCTTCATATATAGCCACATGCTACCTCATATCACATATCATATATTGCTCGCTCTCGAGCTAATCACGGGCCTACTCACACAAGCTGAAAATCAGGATGTAACTACATGGGCTGCTCACACAAGCTGACAGGTATCTGCAACACATGCCGGGCTACCAGCCACTAGTATGACGTACATGACTAGCACCCGAATTCACATAGTCACATATACAGATAATCTCATGAGCTCATAATCACATAGTTCTTAGTGACATGTCACATTGTATCCTAAATTATTCTTAAGGTTCAAACGGGATTTTCTCGATGTCATATCTTCGTCGAACTCGTTCACAATGTCATTCTCATTGACCATAATATCATTCATACACTCATTGTAATAATTAAACATAGAAATTCATACATACATTAATAAAGCATTAAAACATGATGCAACATTACATTATTTACATATGAACTTACCTCGGTACCAAAATATGACTAACTATTCGATTTAGTCCACAACCTTGTTCTTTCCTCGGTTTAGGTCCGGACTCTTTTTTTCTTGATCTATAATAGCAAATTTCACTTATTTAATTATCACATTGTTCAAAACAATCCATAAATCATACTTTGGTAAAATTATAATTTTACCCCTAAACTTTTACATATTTACAAATTAGTCCCTGAGCTCGTAAAATGAATTATACTCATTTTCTTTGTTACCCAAGCCTAGCCGAACTTATAACATGCTCATAACAACCCACATTTCTCATCAAATCATACATCTTACTACTCATTTTTCAAACTTTACAAATAAATCCTTTTTAGGTGTTTTCATGAAAAACCACTTAGTAAAAGATGTTTATCATACATCAAACTTTCATATTCTTCCATTAAACATCAAAATACATGCATGTCACACATGGGTCTAGAAATAGGTAGAAATAAGGCTAACTCAAAATTTTAAACATGAACCGTAACTCAAAATAAGGCTAGAAATAGGCAGATATGCTTCAAGGATCTCAAAAACATAAAGAACATTAAAAACGGGGCTAGGGTGTACTTACAATCGAGCCTGGAAGTTGAAGAAAAACCCTAGCTATGGCTCTTCTAATTTTCGACACACACTTGAAGAAGATGAGCAAATTTTGCTTCATTTTTCCCTTTTTATTCTTTTATTAACCAAATGACCAAAATGCCCTTAAGGCCTTTCTTTCAAAATTTTCCTATTCATGCCCATTTTTGTCCAAAAATATGGAAATTGGTCAAATTGCTATTTAAGGACCTCTAATTAACAATCCATGGCAATTTCATGCTTAAAGCTTCTAGAACTCACATTTTGCAACCTTTGCAATTTAGTCCTAAATATCAAATTAGACAATTTATCAATAAAATTTCTTCATGAAATTTTCACACAAGCATGCAATCATATCATAGACCTCATAATAATCATAAAATAATTATTTCTACTTTGAATTTGTTGTCTCGAAACCACTGTTCCGACTAGGCCCAAAATCAAGATGTTACATGGACTATTCCTAGGTATATGCCATTGATCAAATGAAATGAGCTTTACAAACTTAGGCTGGGTCGATCGATGATGTCTGGATGCTGACTTCACTTTTCTAGGGCTTCGAGAATACATGTATCTACACACGGAACAAACAAATTGCATGTTAAGCAATAAGACATGTACATTTATGATTCAGGATATATAACATAAGCATTAGTAATATGTTTCCAGACAATACATGTATATATGTATTTAATATCCAACCAAATCATGTTCTAAAGTGTCAAACATTTCCATTATCATTCAATACTTGTAAGCATACTTATAGCAATACCAAAACAACTTATTCAACATTGAAACATATAAGATCAACTCTTACTTGCTTATCAATTACTAATCCCTCACTACCTATCAATTCAAAATCATTCAAGAGCCAAGCACACATTTATGCATCTATATCAACATGCCATACAATGATATCTTCAAATAGCATCATTTATTTATTTATATACCGATCAATCCTTTTTCCTAAAGTAATTTGACTCTTTTCCATTCATATCGGCCCCTAGGGTTCATTTTCAATTGATTTTCATAATCATTAATATGTTTTCCTCTATCTCAATTCACATATTTACATATTTGGATCATAGTATCATTTATAACCATATTCACATCATTTACCAAACTAACAATTTGTAACCCCTATTAACTTGACTTGGATAGATACACAGATTGTCCAACCAACACACCAAACTAGCACCGAAGTGTAACATTGGACAAATAAAGTAAGGGTAGTTGGCATATAAAGTGCATACTAACACACGAAGCACATTATTGGCACACAAAGTGCATCTTGACACACGAGGTGCATCGTGGTGCACAAAGTGCATACTCGCATACGATGTGCATCCTGGCACACAATCTGCATCCTAGCACATAAGTACATGACCTGTACTCAAACCAATCCTATGGCATGTCAGTTAGATCCGATTTAGCCACACTAGTTAATAGGTTATAAATGTTCAATTTCGTTTACAATTTAGTACATATCATTCCTCAATCATATTCACTATCACAATCCATTATATAATCATATCAAATATATTCCATGTCATTCAATACATTTCCACCCAATTTCACAACACATACATATTTCAAAGCAATTCATTCTATTTTACATTTTATTCATTTTAATCCTCTATCCTGGCAATTCATATTCAAGTTCGATTCAAGGATTCATAATATCACTATATACTCACATTAACACCTAAAATGCAATTAATATGTAAATGCATCAATTAAAATGATCCCAATTTATAAATGTATAAATAAGAGTTTTTGGGTTACTTGTCTATCACATTCACTTTTTCTTTCCCTCTCAAAAGGTCGATGTCGATATTAGTTACGGATAGTTATAAAGTATAACACACTATAAATTTCTAGCCAATTCATAACAAATTATTAGTTTATGCATATTTTTTAATTTATTCAATTTAGTCCCTAAATCCTGGACAAGCATAATTTTCAACCTAGAGCTTCGGATTAAAATTCAATTTCATATTTAATCATTAAAAACATTATACTTTCTATAAATACCACAATTTCATAACAAGTTTTCATTTTATTCAATTTGGTCCCTAATGCAAACAAGCTAGCAATTGAGCTTGTTAAGCTTTACAATTTAATTCTTTTCATAATTTAAGCTTAATTTGTATAAAATTCACACCTAATTCATCCAATTCTCAACAATGGTAACGTACCAAATTTCACCAATTGACTAAATTGATTCATGGGTTAGCTTATTCAAGCTCCCATGATAAAAAAAATCTATAAAAATCAAAGAAACATGGCTAGGGACATACTTGAAATTTTGGCCAAAAGTTCAAACTAGGTTTTTAAGCTTTCTCTTCAAACATGGTGGACAGTTGCTCTTGGGAAGAATATGATGACTTTGTCATCTTCTTCCCACTTATTTAACTTATATACTATAATATTTAATTAATTAAACGCTAATTAAAACTAATATCACACCCCACTACCATCCATTTAAAATAGGTTTATTAGACATTTTAGTCCTTGGATAATTGCTATTTAAGTCCCTAAGCCTTATCATATTTAAAATCTATAGTTATTAAACTTTTACAATCTAGTCATTAGGTAATAATTAACCACATTTTTTTTACTAAATTGCTTATCCCAATTTCAGTTCATCGACTTACTAACTCTATAAATACCCCTATTTAATATTTACGAGCTTGGTTATAAAAACTGTAACATCCCGAAATAGGCAGAACAGTGGTTTCAGGACCATAAATTTGACATAGTAAAATTTGTTTTTATTATATTTTTATGGTCTTCAAATTCACGAGATGATTTTGTGAAAATTGTGTTCGAAAATTTTGACGTTTGGGCACTCAATTTGGTCAAAAGGACTAAATTGTAAAAAATGAAAAAGTTGAGTTCTGCATTTAGAGGTGTCTAATTGTTATGAAATTTTAAATTGGAGGCCCTTAATTGATAATTAGACCATTGGATAATTTGTTGGATAAAAATGGACATGAAATGGGTGAAATAAAATATTTTTAAGTTAGGGGCATTTTGGTAATCTAGTAATTAAAATGAATTAAAAACAAAATTAAAAGCCAATTTTTGTCCATATTCTACCCCATGGTCGAAAATTGCATGGAGAATACATAGCTAGGGTTTTTCAAGATTCCAAGTTCGATTGTAAGTCTGTTCTAGCCCCGTTTTTAATGATTTTTACGTTTTTGAAATCCTCGTAACAAGATCTACTCATTTCTACCCATATTTTGAGCTAGGGTTTGTGTTGAAGAATTTAACCATGGATGAAATGCATGTGTTTTAATTTCTAATGGTAGAAAATGAATGCTCAGTGTGCAATAAATGACTTTTGCTAAGTGATTTTCGGTGAAACTGTCAAAAAGGACCGTTTTGCAAAAGTTACAAAATTTTTCATAAAAGTGTGATTTAGTGGAAATTAAGGGCTGATATAGTTATGAAAATGATTCGGATAGGCTTAAAATGCAAGGAAATTGGATAAAAATCATTTTACGAGCCTTGAGGCAAAAGTACAAATATGTAAAAGTTTAAGGGTCAAAAAAATTTGTAAAAATATGATTTTTGGACCCATATGAATAATATGACTAATTATTAAGCTAAATGTGATATTATAGATCATGGAAAATGTGATTCAGGCATAGACTGGGAATGAATGAGATTATGGACTAAATCAAAATAAATAGTCGTGCTCGCATTCGAGGTAAGTTTGTATGTAAATAATATATCGATTCTTTTTATGTTATTATATTTCGTTATTATATGAGATGTGGCTGCCTATAGAATGATCATTTGATGTAAATTACAAATCAAAATAGACTATGAATGAGTTTGTTAAATGTTGAAAAGTGAGGAATTTCCCAGTTGAACCTTCAGAATAGAAATGATACGAATGATCCATTGTGGGAGCACATGTGTAGTACTATGTGCAGGCTATTATGTGTTTAAGATGGTTTTAGGCCACGTGTGTAGTACTAATTGCAGGCTACTACGTGTACCAGATAGTTAGGTCGCATGTGTAGTACTAAGTGCAAGCTACTATGCGTACCTGACAACTTCAATCACGTGTGTAGTACTAAATGCATGCTACTACGTGTATCAGATGGTTAGGTCATGTGTGTAGTACTAAGTGCAAGCTACTACGTGTACCGGATTGTTGGTCGCATGTGTAGTACTAAGTTCAGGCTACTATGCATACCAAATAGCTTCGGTTACAAGGGTGGTAATATGTGCAGGCAACCGTGTATCAGTTATTATTCCGATGAGTTCAACGGGAAATCGTCTAAGTGAAAATACATGTGAACATGACCATGTGATGAATAAGTGCAGGTATATGTTTGTGTAAATTTATGAGCAATGTGCTCGATTGTTGAGCGAACTTTCGGTAAGATGGAATGGAGTAAGTGAAATTATGTAAGAGTGAAATTTGTAATAAAACAGTTTTGGATAGCAGCAGTTGTGTAACTTTGAAAAATCACAAAAAATCATGGAAGTCGAATTAGAGGTTGAATAAGATATGAAATTAAATATTTTTTTGTCTATTTTCATATAAAGGAATAAGCAAAAGAATTTCATATTATGAGATATTTGAATTTTTGTGTGATAGGTCAGAATGATTTTGGAATCCTCTGTTTTGATTTGGAAATATCATTAATTTTTTAAAAAAAATAATTATGGGTTATAATTTATATGCTTAAAATCCTTAATGAGTCTATTTTCAAGAGAAACATATGGGAACATTAATTGAAACCCGTACTATGAGATAATCAATTTTTAGTAAAGAAAGGTTGAAGCTATCAAGCAACAGAATAGGGGTAACTTTAAAGAATAAACTGTACTTATTTTTTAGACCAAAATTTATGAAAATTTTATGGTAAAAATATATATGAGTTTAGTTTCAGGGAAAATTTCCAGATCTTAATTTGGATTTCTGTAGATCCAGATATAAATGATTTAGTAACTATGAATTGAGAAAACATCATGATCAGAAAATAAGTAAAAGTTTAATTATGATTATATTTTCATGGAATCATGTTGATAATTTGCTTATTATTTTCATATGGACTTACTAAGCTTTAAGCTTACTCCTTCCTTTTTGTTTCTTTTCGTATTGCCAGGTCAGCTCGGGGTTGAGATCGTCGGAGACAGCATCATACTATCAAGCCAAAACCTTTGGAATATTGTTACATATGTTGGAATTATCAAGTGAGTGGCATGTATAGGGCCCTAGTTCTATGACATGTGTTATTATGATTTGGCCAAATGTATTGGCCTATTTTGAGCTATTGTATATGGCCTTGAGATGTGGCTCATATTGATTATGGTTTGTAAGTATAACTAGTCAACTTATGATTTATTGCTTATGATGTGAAGATATGATTATGTTTGTTTGTCATGCATGGTTGGAAATATGTCATGTGTGTTGAATGCATGTTTTATGGCCATGAATTAAATGTGTAATATGGAGATAAATAATAATGCTTTGAACATGAAAGTTTGATGATAAGTTGAAATAAATTGGCACAAATATAACTATGGTATGGCTAGTCTTGGCTTAATGTGGGAATGTGTAACACATGCATGTTGATAGGTAAATGATATGTTTGTATCATAATTGAGGATGTTGAATGCCATTGGATCCATCTATATGTGTGTGCATGTAAGGGTAAGAAAAAGGCTTGGAAAATAGCCTAAGAGTTAACTACATGGGATGAGACATGGTTGTATGTCTCAACCGTATGAGGGACACGGCCTGTTGACACGGGCGTGCAGCATGACCGTGTGGTTCAATTTATTTGCTGACATCAGAAACAGAGAGTTACACAGCCTGAGGACACAGGCGTGTTGATGGCACACGGGCATGTGACCCTGTTTCATGAGAAAAATTTATAAGTTTTTCCCAGAGCTTTCCAAAGTTCTTGGTTTAGTTCTGAACCCTTTCTAAAGTACGTTTTGGGCTTCGTAAACCAAAATAAGGGACTATGTGCATGTGATTGAATGTTTTAAAAAATGAATGAAATTTTATGGCCCGGTTTGCATGATTATTTGCGTTTAAGTCCGTTAATGTCTCATATCCTGTCCCGGCATCGGACACAGGGAGGGGGTGTTACAATGAGCATATATATGCATTCAAAGGTATCGAAGTAGAAACAGTGGCACGTATGTGCATTCAAGGGTACCGAAGTACTAACAAGGGCACGTATGTGCTTTCACGGGTACCGAAGTACAAATAGGGGCACGTGTGTACATTCAATGGTACCGAAGTACAAACAGGGGCACGTATGTTCATTCAAGGGTATCGAAGTACGAAAAGGGGCACATATGTGCATTCAGGCAATAATTATATTTGAACATATTACCTAGAGAACAATGATATTAAATTTCTAGTAGAATTTCATTTACGTATTGAAATGCTATGAAGTTACCTATGATTTAATTCCGGTCAACACGCGGGGATTATTCTGTAATTCTCCCTTTCCTCAATTATTGTCTTTTTGATCCAAGTCTTGATCTATTTAATAATTAAATTAAATATATTAATCTCATACACATTTCACATTCTATTTAATGCATACCTTTCATTAATCACACATTTTCCCTAAACTTTTACATTTTTTACAATTTAGTCCCTATACCCAAAATTTTCCAATTTAACAAATTTTTACAACTTTCCAAAGCTAATCAAATATCCTTCCAAGCTAGGACAACCCACCATTAATCACTAATTACTCAAATTCCACAAAACTTTAAGTATTTAATCTATTTACTCCATTTTCTAAAAATATCAATGAAACTAATTAGTAAACTAATCCAAATAAACAACTAACACTTCAACTCCATCAATTAACATCGAACATAACATGTATTCATCAATGGAAATATCTAAAATCTTTAATAGTTTCAAAAACGAAACAATGGGTTAGTTGGACCTAGTTCCAATAATCTCCAAAACATATAAATTACTAAAAACGGGTAACAAATTCTTACCATGCAAGGGTTACAAGCTAGCTGAAACTCCTAACCCTTCAATGGTGTTTTATAATTCAACTTTTGGTGGAAAATGTAACACCCCTAATCCATAGCCGTCGTTGGACTAGGGTTAAGAGGTATTACTGGACATACCGGAACATTTTATGATCAATTTACAAACATCATCCACATATTATAGCATCATAGTCAAACATCATCACAAAATCCCTTTCTTAGGTCAACGAGACCTTAAACATGCTTTAGGAAGGGGTCGGGACTAAACCGAGCACATATAAAATTTCCAGACACTTAGAAAAATTTCATGAAATCATAGGTCACACGCCCTTGTGAACAGGCCGTGTGCCTCACATGGCCACCAGACACGCCCGTGGTGCAGGCCGTGTGAAAATAGGGCATATTTATTGACTTGGGTCACATGGCCAACCACACACCTGTATGCTAGGCAGTGTGCCATATAGGGAGTATACTGACTTATGCCACACGGTCAATCACATGCCCGTGTGTGAGTCCGTGTGACACACACGGCCAGTAGACATGCCCATTTGTCTAAGCCGTGTCAAACCTGTAGGGTATACAGACTTAATTCGAAGGGTACCCGAGGGGACCACGGCCATGTATCATGACCATGTGTCACACACTGCTAAGACACACGCCTGTGTCTCAACCCATATGGACAAAAAAGGCCATTTATAAGGCCAACATGCCACCCAAAAGGGTCATCCCTACAAGTATCAATCAGTAACGCCCCCGCACCCGAGACCGTTGCTAGAGTCGAGCACGAGGTGTTAACGAACTCAATTCATTAATTAAACAACTCAAAAAATTTATTTTTTTTAAAATTTCTAGACAAGCTGGTTGACTGCGTCACAGTCGCTTAAAAATACATATCTCGAGTTTCAAAACTTGAAATTAAGATCCATAAATATTTCCTAAAACTAGAATCATATATATATCTACTACTTTTTTTCAAGAATTCTTGGTCAGGCCAATTAGTACAGTTTATTAGTTAAAGTCTCCCCTGTTTCAGTGTTCGACCACTCTGACCACTGTGTATTACGAATCAGATATCTCCCTGTACAGAATTTCAATGATTATGCCGTTTGTTTCTCATAAAACTAGACTAAATAAGAATTTCATAAATGTAAGTTAAAACTCCTAATTTATTTTTTACAATTTATGGTAAATTTTTAAATTTAGAACAGGGGATTTAGAGACCACTCTGACCCTGTTCCACCAAAACTTAAATATCTCATAAAATACAACTCATTTACCTATTTTGTTCCATCTATATGAAAATAGACTCATCAATATTTGATTTCATAACTTATTCATCATTTAATTCCATTTCTATTATTTTTAGTGATTTTTCAAATTCACGTCACTACTGTTGTCTGATTCTATTTTGTGGCCAATTTTACCTTTCCAAGGATTTTCATGGTTTAGTTAAGACAAAAAGCATACATGTTATCATATATAAACTTGATTAGCCATTCTAATAGCTAATCATTTACAAACCCTTTTCTTACCAAACCATAACCATATCATATGATCATTTACACAAAGTGAGTATAGTGCTATACATGCCACATTCAAAATACACAAGCCATTTTACCAATTTAGGTCTTCGGATAGTGTGAACGAGCCTTCGACCTATCCCGATTCTCAAGCCGACTTGTCAAAACTACAATGAATGAAAACGAGGGAGTAAGCATAAATGCTTAGTAAGATCACATGCAAATAATAAGTAACATGATCACGCAATCCAACATAAACATCATTAAGACACACAAAACATAAAAATACTTACTATTTTACCACAATTTTATCTCACCAAGTTCTCAAAGAATTAAACTCATACCTGTCCATTTTCACTTCTTCAACACATTCATCATCGAATCACTTTCGTTTTAAGTATTCTCCATATTCTTTTAGGATTCTCCTGTTGAACACATCGGAATATAATTTCGGATACGCAGATAGTGTGCACATAAGTACTATACTCATAATTGAACAAGCTCAATAGCTTTTGAAATCTATGTAGCCAAGCTACCATGTAACCCGCCCGCAAAACGAACTTGGACTCAACTCAACGAGCTCGGGCCTACGCAACCATAAGTGAACTTGGACTCAACTCAACGACCTCGGATGCCTCGTTACATCTCACAAATTCGGACTCAACTCAACGAGTTCGGAACTCAACCATCCTAGTGACATGTCACTTGTACCCTAATCTATTCCCAAGGTTCAAACGGGATTCTTCTCAATTTTACATTTTGATCACCTTCTTCGAAATGTAAAAACCGATACTTGCTAACATCTCATACTTATCAAATTATTCACATAATTTGCATATTACCAAATAATAATTTACAAAGCACAATATTTCATGATAATAAATATCATATCATACAAATATCATTAAACCACTTAAAATAAAAATTATGTTACCTTATTTACAAATGAACTTACCTCGATACAAAATATTAGCAATCGAGCCTATTCCTCGTAAACTTTGTTTTTCCCTCGTTCACGACTTGAATCTTGTTTCTCTTGATCTATATACCAAATTAATTTTATTTAATACATACATTCATCAAAACAGCACTTACTACAAACTTTGGCAAAATTACCATTTTGCCCCTAAACTTTCACATATTTTTACTTTTTCCCAAGGCTCGTAAATTAAACCTCGTCCTATTTTCTTATGTTTTATGACATGCTGATCAGTTTTCCCTTCTATGGCAACATCAAATTCACACTCTAACATGTACTTATGAATATTAGGTATTTTTACCGATTAAGCCCTTTTACTCGTTTTCACTTCAAACCGAGTAGCACAAGTTATCTAACATAATTTAAAACCTCATATTCTATCATAAAACACCAAAATACACAAATTTCACCTATGGGTATTTTTCCAAATATGAACCCTAGGTTGAATTATTGCTAGCATAAGCTAAATCGAGCTATCGGGATTTCAAAAACATAAAAATCTTTAAAAACGGGGCTTGAAATCACTTACTATAAAGCTTGGAAGTTGAAGAAAACCTAGATATGGAGAGAGGTAAGATTCGGCCAAGGCTTGATGAAGATGAACACATTTTGGCCTTAATTTCCCTTTTAATTAATTTTAATTATAAAATGACTAAAATACCCTTAATACCTTTCTTTGAAAATTTTCATGTATAAGCCCATTTTTGTCCAAAATTTTAGAAATTGGTCAATTTGCTATTTAATACCTCCTCATTAATATTCCAAAGCAATTTCATACTAAAACTTCTAAAATACAAGTTTTGCAAATTATTCGATTTAGTCCCTAATTTCAAGTTAAGCACTTTATGCATAGAATTTCATCACAAAATTTTCACACAATCATGCAATCATATCATAAACCTCAAAATAATTATAAAATAATTATTTCTATCTCAAATTTGTGGTCATGAAACCACTATTCTGATTAGATCCTAATTCGAGATATTACAACTCTCCCCCCTTTAAGGATTTTCGTCCTCGAAAATCTTACCAGTAAAAAGGTGTGAGTATTGATTTCTCATAGTTTCCTCAGGGTCTCATGTAGTCTCTTCTACCCCGTGCTTTTGCCACAATACTTTTACGAGAGCAACATTTTTATTTCTTAGTTGTTTGCCATAATCGGTTCTTCTTCGTAAGTCATATCCGGTCGTAGCTCAATTTCTGTCGGTGAAATTATATGTGAAGGATCCGAACGATACCGACGTAGCATAGATACGTGGAACACGTCATGCAACTTCTGTAATTCAGATGGCAATGCTAGTCGATAAGCTACTGGTCCAACTTTTTCAATTATTTCATACGGTCCAATAAAACGTGGACTTAACTTGCCATTCCGTCCAAATCTGAGAACTTTCTTCCATGGAGACACTTTTAAAAATACCTTATCTCCAACTTGAAACTCAATTTTCTTTCGTTTCAAATCCACATAAGATTTCTGTATATCCGAAGCATCTTTCAAACAATCTCGAATCACTTTCACTTTTTCTTCGGTTTCTTTTATTAGATCAACTTCATAAATCTGATTTTCCTTGAGTTCAGTCCAATACAATGGCGTCCGACATTTACGACCATACAATGCTTCATAAGGTGCCATCTTCAAACTCGTTTGATAACTATTATTATAAGCAAATTCTACCAACGGTAAGTACCTTTCCCAACTACCTTGAAATTTCAATACACAACATCTAAGAATGTCTTCAAGAATATGAATCACTCTCTCTGACTGTAATATCCCGAATTAGGGCCTGATCAGAATAGTGGTTTCGTGACCACAAATCCGAGATAGAAATAATTATTTTATAATTATTTTGATGATTATGATATGATTGCATGATTGTGTAAAAATTTCGTGATGAAATTCTATGCCTAAAGTGCTTAAATTGAAAGTAGGGACTAAATCGAATAAGTTGCAAAATTAGCATTCTAGAAATTTTTAGTATGAAATTGTTTTGGAATATTAATGAGGAGGTCTTAAATAGCAATTTGTCCAATTTTAAGTTCATGGACAAATTTAGGACATGGAAGGAATTTTTGGAAAGTTTAGTAGTAAGGGTATTTTGGTCATTTTGATATTAAATGAAATAAAATGGGAAAAATAACACAAAATAGTCATCTTCCCCATTTAGTTGCTGCCGAAACTTCACTCTCAACATAGCTAGGGTTTCTTCAACTTTCAAGCTTCATAATCAAGAAAGACGTGGAATCGACCTCAAACGAGGAAAAGAAAAGATTGTGGACTAAATTGCAAAATCTTTGTATTTTGGTACCAAGGTAAGTTCATGTGTAAATAAAGTAGCATAATTGTTATTTTTAAGTTATTGATGTTAATTACATGTTATGCTGAATTTTATTATGAAATGTATGCTTTGTGGTTAATTTCAAATAATATGTAAATTATGTGAGCTACTTGTTAAATATAATTGTTACCGAGTATTGATTTTGGCATTCTACGGAAGACGGCAAGGATAAGTGTTCGAGAAAAATCCCATTTGAACCTTAGGAATAGATTAGGATACAAGTGACATGTCACTAGGATGGTTGAGCATCCGAACTCGTTGAGTTGAGTTCGAGTTCACTTATGGATGCGAATGTCCGAACTCGTTGAGTTGAGTCCGAGTTCGTGAAATGTAACTAGGCATCCGAACCCGTTGAGTTGAGTCCGAGTTCACTTATGGATGCGAATGCCCGAGCTCGTTGAGTTGAGTCCGAGTTCGCTTATGGGCGGGTTACATGATTGCTTGATTGAATATATGGCACTTATATGCAAGTTATCCATGTATCTGAATTATATTCCGATGTGTTCAACGGGTAAAGTTCTACTCAAATGGAGGAATATTCGAGATGTAAAGAGACGTATTGGTAAGTGATATGAAATGGATATTTTGGACAGGTATGTATTTAACCCTCGGGTTGAGTATTGATACAACCACGATAAGGTAATAAGATGATGAAAAATGATTAAAAATGTGGTATGTGTTTTAGTGATGTATGTTAATGTTGATTGGTATAACTGTTTGTTATGTTACTTATTACTTGCATATGAACTTACTAAGCATTTATGCTTACTCCCTCCTTCTTACTCATTGTAGTTTTGGACAAGCCAGCTCAGGAGTCGGGATAGGTCGAACGCTCAGTCACACTATCCGGAAGACTTTTGGTAAATGGCTTGTAAATTTAAGTATGGCATGTATAGCAATATACCTATTTTGTGTAAATGATCTTATGGTATGGTTGTGGAATGGTTGAGGAAATGCTTGATAATGATAAATTATGAAAATGGTTAGTTTAGATTATGTTTGATGTTAAGGAAAACTATTAAGATACTTAGTGCATAAAAACTCATAAAAAGGATGAAATTTGCCATAAACAGAATACTGAAGCAACACTGACACGAGTTTGAAAATTTACTAAAAATCATAGAAATTGAATTTGGTGATGAACTACATATCAAATTGAAGCTTATTACGTCTAGTTTCACATGAAACAAATGAAAAAAGTAAAGGAATTATATGTTAGAAGATATTTGAATTTTAGTGAAATAGAGTCATAGCAGTTTCTGAATCCCCTGTTCCAATTTTAGAAATTCACCATAAATTGTAAAGACATAATTAGGTGGTGTATTTTATATCCTCAGAATCCTTATTGAGTCTAGTTTTAGTAGAAACAAATCTCATAGTCATATGAATTTTTTTATAGAGAGAAATGTGGTTCGTAGTAAACAGAGGTCAGACCAGTCGAGTCCTAAAACAGGGGTAACTTTAACTAATAAACTGTACTAATTGGCCCAACCAAAAATTCTAGAAAAAAATTAGTAGATAGGTATATGAGTCTAGATTCAGGGAAAATTTATGGATCTTAATTTCGAGTTTCGTAACTTGAGATATGATTTTTCTTGTGACTGTGACACAAGTAGCTTAAAAGCTGTGAATGTAGAAACAATAATCCAAAGTTCTAAAAATGTTAAACTAAGCTCAGTAACACCTCATACTCGACTCCGGCGAAGGTCTCGGGCGTGGGGGCGTTACAATGACTGTACATCAGTTTGTGGATGAAAGGCAGTACTGAAATTTAACTTCGTACCTAATGCCTCTTGCAACTTTTGCCAAAACCGTAAAGTAAATCTCGGATCTCTATCCGAAATGATTGACAAAAGTATTTCGTGAAGTCTAACAATCTCTCTGATATACAATTCAGCCAACTTATTAAGAGAATAATCCGTACGTACCAAAATAAAATGAGCTGATTTAGTCAGTCTGTCAACTATTACCCAGATGGCATTTTTCTTCCCTGGAGTTAACGGCAACCCTGATACAAAATCCATAGTAATCCGATCCCATTTCCATTCAGGAATCATGATAGGCTAGAGTAGTACCGAAGGTACTTGGTGTTCAGCTTTCACTTGTTAACAAATTAAGCACTTTGATACAAACTCAGAGATATCTCTTTTCATTCCACTCCACCAATGCATTTTTTTCAAGTCACTATACATTTTCGTACTGCCCGGGTGAACTGCCAAACAACCATTATGTGCTTCATGCAAAATCTTTTGAATCAACTCATCATTTTTCGGTACACAAATTCAGTTTTTAAACATCAAAACCATCAGAACCGATTCTGAAATCTAACCTCGTATCAACCTCACATTGTTTTCTTTTGGCTTGCAATTCTTCATCGCTTTTCTGAGCTTCACAAATCTCTTGTGAAAACATCGATCTTGCTCTTAACTCCGCTAGAATCGAACCATCATCTGATATCTTTAACTGAGTATTCATAGCTCTCAAAGAAAATAGCAACTTTCTACTTAAAGCATCGGCAACCATAATCGCTTTTCCCAGATGGTAGGCAATAACAAGCTCGTAATCTTTCAATAACTCCAACCATTTTCGCTGTCTCAAATTCAAATCTTTTTGTGACATCAAGTACTTAAGACTTTTGTGGTCGATATATACTTGGCACTTTTCACCATACAGATAATGCCGCAAATCTTCAAAGCAAACACTATAGCAGCCAATTCCAAATCATGAGTCAGATAATTCCTCTCGTGAGATTTTAACTACCTCGAAGCATAAGCCACCACTTTTCCTTCTTGCATAAGTACACATCCTAAGCCATTTCGAGAAGCATCACTATACACCACAAATTCTTTACCTGATTCAGGTTGTATCAACACTGGTGCTTCAATTAATAACTTTTTCAATTCTTCAAAACTCTGTTGACATTCTTCTATCCACTCAAATTTAACATCCTTTCGGAGTAGTCTAGTCATAGGAGCAGCAATTATAAAAAATCTATTTACAAACCGTCGATAATACCCAGCTAGCCCCAAGAAACTTCTAACCTCAGTTACATTTTTCGGTGGTTTCCAATCAACAATGGCCAAAATTTTACTAGGATCAACCTGTATACCATCACTTGAAACAATGTGACCCAAAAATCCAACTTCCCGAAGCCAAAATTTACTTTTACTAAACTTGGCATATAACTGCTTTTTTCTCAAAGTTTGCAAAACTATCTTCAAGTGTTCGGCATGTGCTGTCTCATCTTTCGAAAAACTTAAGATGTCATCTATAAATACCACAACAAGTTTGTCCAAGTATGGCCGAAATATGCGATTCATCAAATTCATAAACACACCAGGAGCGTTTGTTAATTTGAATGGCATAACTAAAAATTCATAATGACTGTACCTTGTTCTAAAAGCAGTTTTAGGCACATCCATATCATAAGGTCTTCTCGACTGTTATTCAAAAGGTCCAATAATGTATGTATATTGGACTTTTTGAGACAATTATAGATCCTGCTGGTAGTACCCAGATCTCAAGTCAATCTTTGAAAACCATGTCGCTCCTTTCAGCTGATCAAACAAATCATCAATTCTCGGCAACGGGTACTTGTTCTTGATTGTTACCTTATTTAATTGCCGATAGTCAACACACAGTCTCATAGAACCATCCTTCTTTTTCACAAATAACACGGGAGCACCCCAAGGTGAAAAACTCGGTCTCACAAAGCCTTTATCAGTCAACTCTTGCAATTGCGACTTTAATTCTTTCAATTCTGCTGGTGCCATTCTATACGGAGCAATCGAGATTGGAGCTGTTCCTAGTATCAACTCAATACCAAATTCTACTTCCCTGACTGGACGCAAACCCGACAACTCTTCTGGAAATACATCCGCGAATTCACACACAATCGGCACTGATTCAACTTTTCTTTCAATTTATTTTGTATTAATTACATACGCCAAATAAGCTTCATAACCCTTCCTCAAATATCTCTGAGCCAACATTGAAGAAATCACACTAGATAATGCCTCTGATTTGCCTGGTTCAACCCACAGAATTTTACCACTTTCACACTTTAATTTTATAACCTTTTGTTTGCAATTTACTATAGCATCATGCAATGTCAACCAATCCATACCCAAAATAACATCAAATTCATCAAACGAAAACAACATCAAGTTGGCCGGAAAGTAATGAGTCCGAATCATTAAAGGGCATTTCTTGCATACTTTATCAACTATCACACATTTACCTAATGGATTCGACACTCTGATCATAAATTCTATGTACTCAACAGGTATATTCATACTAGACATCAATTTCATGCACACATATGAATGAGTAGAACTAGGATCAGTCAAAGCAATAACATTAACGTCATAAAGAGAAAATATACCAGTAATCACGTCGGGTGATGAAGCATCTTTATGTGCCTTTATGACATAAGTTCTAGCTGGAGCCATTGCTTCAGGTTTAGCTGCTGAATCTCTGACTACATTCTTGCTGCTTGCTTCATTTCCAGCTTTTCTCAAATATCTTCCCCTCGAGTCTGCACCACTAGCTTTTACACTCTAAAATTTTTCTTTCTCAACTCTCTCTGGGCAGTCTCTAATAAAATGATCCGGAGAACCACACTGAAAACATTCATTCGCTCCACATGGGCCAAAATGATTTCTACCACACCACTGGCACTCGGGCTTAACAAATCTGGAATTCCCCACACTAGCCACGAAAGTAGTCTGAGATTTAAGACCCACATTTTGCTTTTTAAAATTTCTATATGATTGTCCGGCCGAAACCTGAGAGTGAGGATTCATATTTCTAGATTTTCTAGATTGCTGTGAGAATGAACTGCTCGTCGATCTTTTCTTCCAATTTCTAGTCTCAGCCTCTATTTTTTTCTTCTCTTTAAGTAGTTCTTCAACCTTACAAGCCCGATCAACAAGTACTACCATTTCTTTTAATTTAAGAATCCCAACAAATACTTTGATGTCTTCATTAAGTCCGTCTTCAAATCGTCTGCACATTTTAGCCTTTGTAGGAACATATTCTCTAGCATACTTACTCAACCTGACGACCTCCCTTTCATATTCAGTAACTGTCATGTTGCCCTACTTCAACTCAAGAAACTCTTTACGCTTCTGATCAACAAATCTTTCACTGATGTATTTCTTCCGAAATTCTTCTTGAAAGAATTTCCAAGTTACTTTCTCTTTTGGTACTACTGAAATCACTGTCTTCCACCAATGATAGGTTGAATCCCTTAACAATGATATAGCACATTTCAAGCATTCCTCACGTGTACAAGACAATTCATCAAATACCCGAATAGAATTTTGAAGCCAAAACTCTGCTTTCTCAGCATCATCATCAACATTTGCCCTGAATTCTTCGGCCCCTTGCTTACGGATTCTGTCAACTGGAGTTTTGTGAAATTTCATTAGATCTACACCTTGAGGCATCGAGGGTACAGGTTGAGGAATTTGGGGAGGTGGGGGAGGTTGTGCATTTGAGTTCGTACGAACGAACTTAATATACCAGGCATTCATCATCTGGAGAAAAGCCTCCCGAGCCCTTTCTCCTCCTCCTTGACCAACAGTAGGAGGTGGATTTTCAGTTGGCATCGCCCCTTCAGCCGGAGCTGGTGCATTACTCTTTATATCATCAGCCACAGCTGGATCGGGATCCATTTACTATAAAAAAATCATTTAAAAGGTCAGAAGTCGTCACACTATCACAATATATATATGGCATGTATAGCAAAACCCATACATACAACACGTTAGTTCGAGAACCGACTAAACTTGCTCTGATACCACTAAATATAATGCCCCCGTACCCTAGATCGTTGCTAGAGTTGAGCACGAGGTGTTAACGAACTCAATTCATTAATTAAATAGCTCAAACAATTTATTTTTTAAAAATTTCTAGACAAGCTGATTGACTGCGTCACAATCGCTTAAAAATTCATAACTCGAGTTCTGAAACTCAAAATTAAGATCTGTAAATTTTTTCTGAAACCAAACTCATATATATATCTACTAATTTTTTTATAGAATATTTGGTCAGACCAATTAGTACAGTTTATTAGTTAAATATCCCCTATTTTAGTGTTCGACCACTTTGACCCCTATGTATTTCGAATCAGATATCTCCCTGTACAGAGTTTCAATGATTATTTCGTTTGTTTCTCATAAAAATATACTAAATAAGGATTTCATACATGTAATGTAAAACTCATACTTAGTTTTTTACAATTTATGGTAAATTTTTAAATTCAGAACAGGGGATTTAGAGACCACTCTGACCCCGTTCCACCAAAACTTAAATATATCATAAAATATAACTCATTTACCTGTTTTGTTCCATCCATATGAAAATAAACTTATCAAGATTCGATTTCATAACTTATTCATCATTTAATTCCATTTTTACTATTTTTAGTGATTTTTCAAATTCACGTCACTGCTGCTGTCTGATTCTGTTTTGTGGCCAATTTTACCTTTCCAAGGATTTTCATGGTTTAGTTAAGACATAAAGCATACATGTTATCATATATAAACTTGATTAGCCATTCCAATAGCTAATCATTTACAAACCCTTTTCTTAC
Source organism: Gossypium hirsutum (assembly GCF_007990345.1). Lineage (NCBI taxonomy): Eukaryota > Viridiplantae > Streptophyta > Magnoliopsida > Malvales > Malvaceae > Gossypium > Gossypium hirsutum. Next base: position 18,108,110 of record NC_053432.1, read on the forward strand.
CAAACCATAACCATATCATATGATCATTTACACAAAGTGAGTATAGTGCTATACATGCCACATTCAAAACACACAAGCCATTTTACCAATTTAGGTCTTCGGATAGTGTGAACGAGCCTTAGACCTATCCCGATTCTCAAGCTGGCTTGTCAAAACTACAATGAATGAAAAGAAGGGAGTGAGCATAAATTCTTAGTAAGTTCACATGCAAATAATAAGTAACATGATCATGCAATCCAACATAAACATCATTAAGACACACATAACATAAGAATACTTACTATCTTACCACAATTTTGTCTCACCAAGTTCTCAACCAAGAATTAAACTCATACCTATCCATTTTCACTTCTACACATTCATCATCGAATCACTTTCGTTTTAAGTATTCTCCATATTCTCTTAGGATTCTCTCATTGAACACATCGGAATATAATTTCAAATACGCGGATAGTGTGCACATAAGTACTATACTCATAATTGAACAAGCTCAATAGCTTTTGAAATCTATGTAGCCAAGCTACCATGTAACTCGCCCGTAAACGAACTCAGACTCAACTCAACGGGCTCGGGCGTTCGCATCCATAAGTGAACTCGGACTCAACTCAATGAGCTCGAATGCCTAGTTACATCTCACGAACTCAGACTCAACTCAACGAGTTCGGAACTCAACCATCCTAGTGACATGTCACTTGTACCCTAATTTATTCCCAAGGTTCAAACGGGATTCTTCTTAATTTTACATTTTGATCACCTTCTTCGAAATGTAAAAACCGATACTTGCTAACATCTTATACTTATCAAATTATTCACATAATTTGCATATTACCAAATAATAATTTACAAAGCACAATATTTCATGATAATAAATATCATATCATACAAATATCATTAAATCACTTAAAATAAAAATTATGTTACCTTATTTACACATCAACTTACCTCGATACAAAATATTAGCAATCGAGCCTATTCCTCGTAAACTTTGTTTTTCCTTCGATCGCGACTTGAATCTTGTTTCTCTTGATCTATAATACCAAATTAATTTTATTTAATACATACATTCATCAAAACAACCCTTACTACGAACTTTGGTAAAATTACCATTTTGCCCCTAAATTTTCACATATTTGCACTTTTTCCCCAAGGCTCGTAAATTAAACCTCGTCCTATTTTCTTATGTTTTATGACATGCTGATCATTTATACCTTCTATGGCAACATCAAATTCACACTCTAACATGTTCTTATGAATATTAGGTATTTTTACCGATTAAGCCCTTTTACTCGTTTTCACTTCAAACTGAGTAGCACAAGTTGTCTAACATAATTTAAAACCTCATATTCTATCATAAAACACCAAAATACACAAATTTCACCTATGGGTATTTTTCCAAATTTGAAGTCTAGGTTGAATTATTGCTAGCATAAGCTAGATCGAGCTACCGGGATTTCAAAAACATAAAAATCATTAAAAATGAGGCTTGAAATCACTTACTATGAAGCTTGGAAGTTAAAGAAACCCTAGCTATGGAGAGAGGTAAGATTCGGCCAAGGCTTGATGAAGATGAACACATTTTGGCCTTAATTTCCCTTTTAATTAATTTTAATCATAAAATGACTAAAATACCCTTAATACCTTTCTTTGAAAATTTTCATGTATAAGCCCATTTTTGTCCAAAATTTTAGAAATTGGTCAAATTTTTATTTAAGACCTCCTCATTAATATTCCAAAGTAATTTCATACTAAAAACTTCTAGAATACAAGTTTTGCAAATTATTTGATTTAGTCCCTAATTTCAACTTAAGCACTTTATGCATAGAATTTCGTCACGAAATTTTCACACAATCATGCAATCATATCATAAACCTCAAAATAATTATAAAATAATTATTTCTATCTTGGATTTGTGGTTACGAAACTACTATTCCGATTAGGCCCTAATTCGGGATATTACACAATCAATGCATAAATCGTGACCAAATGGCAACCAAAGCCATACCCAAACACATATAATTCAATCCACGTTATCACCAATCAATTTCATACTCAATTTCATATCAAAGCATACCAATTTCATGTACTAAAATCATACCAATCCATTTGTCTTAAACAACATTTAACCTAACTCAAAATCATATCAAGCCCTTACCATTTCAACTACCAAAACAAATCCCATAGTCTCAATCATATTCATGCCATATCACATGTCAAGAAATACACATAACACATATCATAACATCACTAGCCTATACATGCCATATATTAATATTTACAACATCAAAAGTACCAAAATATCGTTTGGTAGTTTGTCGACAATCCTTGATGATCTCCGGGCTCACGGTAGCTTCGATAATCTATAAAACAATTGAAAAACATACAAAGTAAGCCATATACAAATAAACTTATCACATAAACAATTATAGACCAATTCATACATATGAATCATGGCAAAACACAATTGCAAGGTCATATTTCTCATATAGTTCAATTGTTCATAATCATTTGCTTATAAACACATCACATTTTCATATAGTTCACATCTCAAATGATCATATTCATTCTTACTTCTCATTGCCAAATTTTATATACCTTTTGTACGTACCTGAATTAGATACACATTCATTTGATCATTTATTTCTCAATAATGCCCATTGAACTGTTCAGAAGTGATAAGGATACTCGAATAGCTCAGAAAGCTCGTACAATGCCAACGTCCCAGACATGGTCTTACATATAATCAAATATCGATGCCACTGCCTCAGACAGGGTCTTACAAAAAATTATATACGATGCCGATTTCCCAGACATGGTCTTACATATAAATCTCAAGTCGATGCTAACGTCCTAGATGTGATCTTACACGATATCACACGTCGGAATCCTATGTCATGACATATGTATCCTATACTATTCCTATGGTTTGTACGGGGCTTTCGGATGTCGTAACTTTGTCGATACTTTCTTAGATTCAGTTATTCAGCTCTCATAGCAATTCAATACATTTCCACAACAAACAAACATATATTATTCAATTGAAATGCATTTATTTGCATATGAACTTACCTCGGAAATGAGAACGGCTAAACGAGTCGATTATTCTACAACCTTCAACTTTCCCCAATCTAATTCTGATTTCTTTCGCTCTAATCTAAATAAATCTAGATTTCACTAATTTAATCACACATTTATTCATTTCAATTCACAAACACATAATTAGGGTATTTTACAACTTAACCCCTGAAATTTCACATTTTGACATTTTAGTCCTTATTTCATAAAATCACAAAATACACACAATTTCACATTTCTCATGCTTAGATGAATTTTTATATAGTCACTAGCAGTCCATATTTATCATTTTGACCCCTCAATTTACAAATTCCACAATTTAATCCTTAATATACAATTTCACTAAAAATCGCTTTACAAAACATTAAAATCTATCAACAACAATTCATTTTTCATCATCATCTATCACAAAGCTCAAGCATTACTTTCAAAACCATCAACACTTTCAAAAATTGAGGTATGGGCTAGCTAGAACATGAAGCAACAATTACAAAAACGTAAAAATCATCAAAAACAAAATACAAACGGACCTTTAATTAAGCGTGAACATGGCTGAACCTTAAAAACACCTTCAAGCTTTATATTCTTCATCAAATTTGGCAATAAGGTTGATGATAACACATAATTTTAATTTGTTTTATTTAATCTTTAATTTATGCATAATTTACTAGTTTACCCTTGGCTATTTAACTTATAATCCACTTAATGGTTGTCCATATTTGTCCATGCATATTTCTAATGGTTAAATTACATCATAAGGACTCCACATTATAAAAACCATAACAATGTAGCACTTTAACAAATAGCTAGCCACTTTTACATTTTACATGATTAAGTCCTTTTATAAAAATGAGCACACAAACGATAAAATTTTCACACATATCACATGTCATGCTTTAAACACAGAAAATAATAGTAAAATATTTTTTTGACTCAGATTTTTGGTCCCAAAACTACTATTCTGACTAGGTTCTAAATTGGGCAGTTACAAAAAATCCACTAAGGAAGATCATGAATGTTTTATTTTATTTGTTTCTTAAGTTAAAATTGTAACACCCCCTACCCGTATCCGACATTGGGACAGGGTCCGAGGCATTATCAGACTCAAACATAAACATTCATTAACATACATATTGTCCCTCATATGGGCCTACGAGGCCCAAAACATACATCGGGTGTAGTTCGGGACTCAACTGAGAACTTTTGAAACTTTTACAACACTTAGAAAATTTTCTTATTTTGGAGGGTTACACGTCCATGTGGGTAGGCCGTGTGGTCACACATGCCTATGTGGCTTGGGACACACCTGTGTCCTCAACTCGTGTAACTCTCTATTTATGATATCATCAACAAAATAGGGTCACACGGCCAAGTCACACGCCCATGTACTTAGGCCGTGTGGTGGATTAAATTCCAAAAATCAGGTGTAGACTTTACACGACCAGGGCACACGCTCATGTCCGGAGGTCGTGCCCTTCACATGGCTGAGACACATAGTCGTGTCTTTGCCCGTGTGTTTACTACTGGGCATTCTATTTTACCTAACTAGGGTGCGGGGACACACAGTCGGAACACATATCCATGGGGCTGACCGTGTGTCAACACGGCCTAGACGTATGCTCGTGTGCCTACCCGTGTGGATAACTTTGAGGCTATTTTCCAAGCCAATTGCCACCCTTATTTTCACAAACACATACATGATTTCAAAGGCACTTAAACATACACAAACAAGACATGATCATGATCATTTCATCTTTACTTATACATGCATACAACTTCATTCTTTGTCAAGCCCAACTCACCAATTCTCATTTAAGCATTAAGCATTCATAGCCCCGACACATCTCATCACATACACACAACGACCAACCACATCACAATTGCATGGGCACATATGTGCTCGAAAAAATAGGCTTACAACCCAATAATTAATATAAGCCACATCTTATGGCCTTATACAAAATGAATCAAATATCATCATAAGCCAACACATTTGGCTATACCAATATGACATATAACAAAAAGACCAAGTCCCTATACATGCCATACTCAAAATTTTAAGACTAACTATACCCAAATGTCCAATTGATAGTGTGATCGAGTCTTCGACTGTAATAGCCCAGTTTTAGCTAAATCAGAATAGTGGTATTGAAACCACAAATCTGAGGTCATAAAATAATTTTAATATTATTTTATATGTTTACAGTGTGTGATTATGTATGTGTGAAAGTTTTGTGTGATAATTTTATTGTTTAAGTGGTTAATTTGAGAAAAGGACTTAATCGCATAAAATGCAAAAATAGCGTGCTATAAGTTAAAAGTGCCAAATTGTTATGGCTTATTAAATGGTAGGTCCTTATGGTGTTATTATTCCATTGATAAGGTTAATGGACATTAATGGCCTTATATTATGTGTTTTATAATGGTTTTAATTAAGGTTAAATTTGTAAAATGATTATAAATGATAATATAATAAAAACAAAAAACAAATTTTGTTCATCTTTTACTTTGATAGCCGAATGTTGATGGAAAAAGAAGCCAAAAATATTGCCTTAGGGTTCGACACTTGTAGGCTTGATTAGTAAGTGTTCTTTGCTCAGTTTTTGATAATTTTTACATTTTTGTGATCATTGCTTAGTAATCTAGCTAGCTCGTACCCTAATTTTTAAAATTGTTGATGAATTTGTGAGTTGAAATTGATGAGTGCTTGAGCTTTTCAATTATTTTTGACGAATTTTGAAAGCTTGATGATATATATTGATGTTTTGTAAAGGGATTTTTAGTGAAATTGCATAAAAGGGACTTATTTGTGAAAAATGTAAAATGTGTTTTTAAATGTGTGAAATATTGATAAACATGGGCTATTATGGAGCCTATAGATATTTGGCTAGCTTGGGTTTAGTTGAAATTTTTGTAAATTATGTTTTTATGAAATATAGACTAAATTGAGAAAATGTGAAATTATAGGGGTTACTGTGTAAAATTCCCCAAATTTTGTGCTTTGGATGAAATTGAATGAATTGAAGAATAAAAGAGTTAATTTTGAATTTATATAGATCCCGAAAGAAAGAAATTGAATTTAGATCGAGGGAAATCAAAAGTTATCGAGTAATCGATCTGATTCGTCTATTCCGACTATGAGGTAAGTTCATATTCAAATAAACGTCTTTACATTAAATTATATATGTTTTATTATGATTGAATTTCAATGAATGTTGAACGAACAATTACAAGCAAGAATCGGCAGAGTTACGATATCTGAAAGTCCCGTACGAACCTTAGGAATAGTATAGGATACAGATGTCATGACATTAGGTTATCGAGATGTGATTATGTGTAAGACCATGTCTGGGACATTGGCATTGTATTGAGATTACGTGTTAGACCATGTTTGGGACATTGGCATCGTTAATCGATTTTGTGTAAGACCCTGTTTGGGACAGTGGCATCGATATATGATAACATGTAAGACCATATCTGGGATATGGCATTGTAGGAGTTTATGTGATTTCTGAGTATCCTTAATGAATTCGAACGGTTCAATGGGAAAAGTCAATGTAACACCCCGAACCCGAAACCGACACCGGAGTCGAACACGAGGTGTTAACTGACTTTAACCCCTTATAAAATTTATTTTCGTTACAATCAAACGACTAAACGGCCTCTCACCCATCCTACGATAAATTTTATGTACGTGACTTCAAGTATATTTGTCACATAGGTTCAAACTTACCGAGCTCAACTCCAAGTATAAGCATAGCACCTATTAGCCATGTACTCAAGACACTTACCCTATCCGCTGTCCGCATTCGACTCAATAGTGTCGCACACATAGTGTCCATAATGATTCACGAATGTATATTGAGTCCGCACACTCAGTGCTATATAATCAACTCGCACACTTAGTGCTACGTAACCAAATCGCACACTTAGTGCTACATAGTCAAACTCGCACACTTAGTGCCGCATGGTCAATTCGCACACTTAGTGCATCATATTCATTTCGCACACTTAGTGCAACATAGTCAAATCGCACACTTAGTGCTGTACAATTCAATCCCGCGCACTTAGCGCCAATCTCATGGTCATAAATGGTTATACCCGCACGTTTAGTGCCGAGATCAACAACTCAGTACATCTTACCTCTTTTCTTTTCATTCAACAATTTCATCATCACATACGTACATGCAAATATATATATGTATATTTATTCATTCCATTCAGCATCAAAACATAAACATTATGACCATTTGAAATAATACCAACTACATGCTTAATGACTTACCTCGTGTTGGGTAAGACGGTTCCAACTCGGCTACTCGATGACCTTTTCTTTGCCTTTGCTCGATTCACCTCCTTTAACTCCTTGAGCTTAATCAATAATTTAACTAGTTTAACCACCTTGCCAAATATTTACAATCCAATTTCACATGTATATGTATGTTAGTATATTCGGCTAATAACCTCATGCAACTACCATATCATCAAAATCTAATCACCCATGCACATGCATTAGGTAAGTTACCTTTGCTAATTTTAAACCCAACATCACACAAGCTCTCAAGGGATGGCCGAATGCTTCTTTTGTTACCCAACTAATCATTCGACAATTTCATCCCCTTTGCCACCCTTTTATGCCTAATTATCTAAATCAAGATAAGATCATCAACATGCCTAACCATAGCCGAATGTGCAACATTAATCTATCACCTCTATCTCTTAAATACTATCAAGTTCATTTACTTCTAATTTCTTAAGTTCCACATCTTAATGCCCATTATACATAATCAAATTTAACATCATCTATATATTTACTCATATGGCCGAATATACATACCCCCATATAATATCATTTTCATTCCATTTAACACTTAATTTCCACCACATAATCACTTGGCCGATTTTGCTAGCATACAAGCTTATGACCGAATGTCCTTGACCTCTAGTCACCTAGATTTTTATTCTTTAAGCCTCATCCAACTCATATTTTTCATTGACAACCTCCTTAACTTCAATTTATTCACATCTTTAATCATGCTACATTCGACCATTATTTAACAATAATTCATGCATCCTTTTTATTAAACACTCAAAATCAACCATCTTCATACCTCATCACCAAAGACATCAAAATACCAACCAAGAATGTAACATTCATGGCCGAATATCATCTCCATCAATTAACAAAATTTGAACCATGGCTAGGTAGATTTTCACTTACAATTTAAAATATACATGAATCTCAAAGAATAATATCAAACATACCTTAGTCTAGCAAACCACCATGGCCGATTTTCTCAAGCTTTTTCCCCTTCCTTTCTTTCCTCTATTCGGCCAAGGATGTTCAAGAATGAACACTTTTTTTTTCTTTCTTCAATTCACGGCAACAAGGGGGTGAGACCATGTTATTTTTTTTCCATCACCCTTCCTTTCATTATTTAATTATCATGCTTATTATTTTATTTTCCTTACCATACATCACTAACACAACATGTTGGTGACATGTTTCCACCCATAGCATGGCCGGCCACTACATATTAGGGAGGGGGAATTTGACATGCAAGTCCCCTTTTTCTTCCACATGCACTAATAGGTCCTCATGCATTGACCTATCACATTTTAAAATTTTCTCATATAAGTCCTATTGACTAAATTCACATGCAATCGACTAAATCGAAGCTTGAAATTTTCACACATTCATGATTACATATTCTAGACAATAAACATCACATTCAAACCTTTCGGTGACTCGGTTTAGCGGTCCCGAAACCACTTCCCGACTAGGGTTAATTTTGGGCTGTCACAGTCAAGTTGAGAAAGAATATGTGAATTAGCTAAGTGACTCAGCTATGTATGAGATTTACATGAGTATTGAAAGGGAAAGTATTTGATAAACCCGATTAAGATATTTAATATATGTTCAATGAGAAATGTTTGTGAGATTGAATGGGAATAGCTATGTTTAGCATATTTGATTTGTTATGTAAATATTCTTGTGCTGAATTTATTTGTATATGGCTTACTAAGCTTTTAAAGCTTACTTTGTGAGTTCTTTCCATGTTTTTAGATTATTGAAGCTAGTACAGACTCGGGGATCGTCGGGAAACGTCCTCACACTATTGATCATCTCATTGGTACTTTTGAAGCTTTGTATATATGGTATATGGCATGTATAGGCTATTGTCATTTTGGTATATTTTGAGTTGTGATTATAGCCGTGAGATTTGGCTTGTGAATGTTGGAATATGGCCATTTAAGCTGTCTTGAATTATATGTTTGACAAATGATATATTTGAGGTATATAATGTCCTAAGTGATGGCTTGTTTGGAGTGGTTGTATGAATGCACTTTTGGACAGTTATATGTTGTGATATTATTTCTTGGAAGTTGATATATTTTGGTATGAATTGAGGATGATGATTTGATATGTTTGAGAGGTATGATTTAGTTAATAGAAAGGTGGTGAAATGCAATTATAAGTTATGTTATTTTTTGATGATTTTGGTATAATGTTTTGGTGTGTTTTGGATTATGAAATTGAGTAGTTGAATTGGTTGATGGTAGATAGCGTGATATGTGATTGAATTGGAATATTTTTGCTGCTTATATATGTGTTGAAATGATACCACTTTGATGGCTAGGTGTACATGAGAAAAAGGGTGGCAAATTGGCTTTTCAAATGGCCTATTTTTGTCCACACGGTCATGCTACATGGCCGTGTGTCCCCTGTGGTACCTTTCGAATTAAAGTCAGTATACCTTACAGTTTTGACTTGGCCTTGACACATGAGCGTGTCTATTGACCTGTGTGTGGCACAAGGGCTGGAACATGGGCGTGTGGTCAGCCGTGTGAGCCAAGTCAGTAACCTTACTAATTTTCCCACGGCCATGGCACATGGGCATGTCTTCGGCCGTGTGGTGCAAGTCAGTGTGAACGCCCTATTTTCACACGGCCTGTGACACAGGTGTGTCTGGTGACCGTGTGAGGCACACGGCCTGTTCACACGGGCGTGTGACTCTTAAATGTTGGAAAATTTTTAAAGTTTCCCAAAGTTTGCAATGTTATTGGTTTTGTCCCGAACCACTTTTAAGCATATTTTAAGGTCTCGTAAGACCTTACTAAGGATAATATGATTCATATGAATGGATTTTAATTATGATTGTATAAATGTATATGAATGAGATGTGTTATTCAGTAATGCCTCGTAACCATATTCTGGTGTCGGATATGGGTTAGGGATGTTACACCGACGTCCTTCGATCCCCGAGATAGCTTGGCGATACTACAAGAAATGGAAAAGGGAGGGGAGTAAGCATAAAACTTAGTAAGTTCACATGCAAATAAATAGCAAGATAATCATGAATATTATACAATTAACATAACATAATTTACGTATATGTCATCATAGTTCCATAGGCATAACTTACTCATTTTCAATCTCACCAAAGGTTCATCACATACCGAGCTCATTCATATGAGTTTTTCGTACATACCTATACAACTCGTAACACATTCTCATAACTCCTCATCATTGACTTACTTGTCGAATAACCCACTAATTTTCCCATTGAACACTTGGAATACTATCGGATACACGAAAAGCTTGCACATAGTGCTTTATACGTAGCCACATGCTACCCCATATCACATATCACATGTTGCTCACTCTCAAGCTAATCATGGGCCTACTCACACAAGCTGACAGTCAGGACGTAACTACACGGACTGCTCGCACAAGCTGACAGGTACCCGCAACACATGCCGGGCTACCTAGCCACCAGTAGACGTACAAGATCGGCACCCGGATCACATTACATACATCACATAATCTCATGAGCTCATAATCACATAGTTCCTAGTGACATGTCACATTGTATCTTAAATTATTCCTAAGGTTCAAACGAGATTTTCTCAATATCACATCTTCGTCCAACTCGTTCACAATGTCATTCTCATTGACCATAATATCGTTCATACGCTCATTATAACAATTAAACGTAGAAATTCATACATTAATAAAGTATTAAAACATGATATAATATTGCATTATTTACACATGAACTTACCTCGGTACAAAAATAGTAAAAACAGATCTAATCGTTGTACACCTTGTTTTTCCCCCGGTCAAGGTCCATTCCTCATTTTTCTTGCTTTATAATACCAAATTTAGCTTATTTATTACACACATTATTCAATTAAGTCCATAACTCATACTTTGATAAATTACCTTTTTACCCCTAAATTTTGACATATTTACAAATTAGTCCTTAGGACTGTAAAATGAAAGGTACTCATTTTCTTTATTACTCAAGCCTAGCCAACCCACACACATGCTTATATCAGTCCACATTTTTCATCAAAAGTAGATTTTTACTACACATTTTACATTTTTTTACAAATAAGTCATTTTTATGCATTTCCATAAAAAATCACTTAGAGAAAGATGTTTATCACACATCAAACTTTCATATTCCTCCATTAAACATCAAAATACATGCATGTCACACATGGATCAATTTTTAAACATGAACCCTAACTCAAAATAAGGCTAGAAATAGGTAGATCATGCTTCAAGGATTTCAAAAACATAAAGAACATTAAAAACGAGGCTAGGGTGTATTTACAATCGAGTTTGAAAGTTGAAGAAAAACCCTAGCTATGACCCTTCTAATTTTTGGCACACACAAAAAGAATATGAGCAAATTTTGATTCAATTTTCCCTTTTTATTATTTTATAAACCAAATGACCAAAATGCCATTTAATGCATTTCTTTCAAATTTTCCTAACTATGTCCATTTTTGTCCATAAAAATAAAAATTGGGAAAAATGGTATTTAAGGACCTCTAGTTAATAATCCATGGCAATTTCATGCTTAAAGCTTCTAGAACTCACATTTTGCAACTTTTGCAATTTAGTTCTAAATGTCAAATTGGACACTTTATCAATAAAATTTATTCATGAAATTTTTCACACAAGTATGCAATTATATCATAGACCTCATAAAAATCATAAAATAATTATTTATACTTCGGATTTGTGGTCTCAAAACCACTATTTTGACTAGACCCAAAATTGGGATGTTACAAAAATTATTAAATGATAACATGTTAATTTGCATGACATTTTCTGTTTAACTCGGTTTATTTCTGAATTGATCCCAGCTAAATGAATGCTTTTATGTTTTAATCTTGTTAGGGATTCAATTGAGACGCTAAGAGACAAAAATAAGCAGAAAAGGACCAAATTGAAACATGATCAATAAAATGAGGCCGAATAAAAAATGTGGAGAAAGCGAATGAGTCATCAAAATTTTTGACTTTGTAAAAGCCAAAAATAGAAAAAAATATTATTTTATTATTTATTTATTTTGATTTTATGTTAAAGTGTTTAAGGCCAAAATTAGTAAATTCCATGTATATAAATAGGGCCTTTATGCATTTAAGAAAGACACATCTATTTTTCCCATTTTGGTTTCAATTTGGAATTGAATTGGTGTGTAACATTCTATTGCTTTGTTTCCAATTCTTGTTTCTTTTTCAAAATTCATCTAGTTATTTTCCAAGTCCTTTTCTTTCCCAATTTCCACCATCATTCATACAAATCCAATCATCTTCCATAACCTACAAGCATGATTAAAACCATGTTACACTAAATTTTGTCTTAGCTTTAGGCTAGTGTTCTTTTTGGTCGGGAATCATGAGATACGTATTCGTGCTAAAAATCCTTCTAATCGGTATTCTCATTTTTCCTAAGTATCGGGATTGAAATTTCATTCGTTAAGGTTAACTCGATTCCAAGTCAAAAAGTGTACGATGGATTGCAGTCGTGTTGTTGACAATTGGAGAAACGAGTCAGCCGTGCTGTATTCGGATCTATGAGAACAAATCAAGGAAGAAGTGATCGGGTTTAATCGACCCACGTGGTTGAGGCTGTTAATTTGAGTTGGGTTCTTTAGAGCGCAAGGCTGTCGGGATCTTGAATCGGGAACACGTGTATTTGGGTTAGATAATAGGTAAGGTTAGTTTGCAGGTCGTACAGGGACCAGCTATGAGAGAGAATTGGTGGTTAGGGCATTCTTAACTGCTATAACCATCTTATCGTTCAAAAGAGAAGATTAATTTTTGAGGATTGATTCTTAATCCGGAATCTACCGAGTTTAGGGTAAGGCTTATTACCTCTGTTTACAAAAGTCTAAATTTATTTCTTGATCCAAATTTATTTCTAATATTAATTAATTTTTATTTATGTTGATTCGATTATTTACTTTCTCAACATTTTCAAAACCCCCAAATTTATTTGTTAATATTTTTGTAGGTCTGTTTGGAGTCATGGGCACGACCTTTGCCACGACCTTCGACACGGAAATTGTTTTGTTCACAAGATAAATGCAGAAGTTGATTATAACATCCAATTCCTGTGGACTTGACCCTACTACCACTATTTACTACTATTTAAAGTTATTTTTGTAGGAATTATTTTTGGTGGTTTCAACGCCCATCAAATTTTGGCGCTGTTGCAGGAGATCGGATATATTTTTTCTAATTTTTATTTGTTTAGCTTATGACTAGTTCAGAATTGGGAACCCTAGAGTTTGAACTAGAAATCGGGAAATTGGCCTGACAACTGCGAAGAGAAGCCATATAACGTGGTAACGGCCAAATCCTGGAATCGAAACCATATCATACAATGAGAAAATTTTCTCGTTTGACGAACCAAACGAGATGGCCAAACAGTCGATATGCCAACTTGCGGCTGCACCAGATGAACAACAACCCTTATGTATAACCTTTTCTACGGGAGGAACGCTGTTTGAGTTAAAATCGAGTTTGATTCATTTACTACACACCTTCCCTGAACTATAGAATGAAAATCCACACACCTACCTTAAGGAATTCCATATGGTGTGCACAAACATGAAGCCCCAGGGAGTAATCGAAGACCAAATCAAAATTCGTGCTTTTCCTTTCTCACTAGCTGACTTTGCTAGAGAGTGGCTATTTTATTTACCTCTGGGATCTGTTAACACATGGTCTGACATGTCTCGATTGTTTCTTGACAGGTTCTTCCTTGTAGCTCGAGCAGCCGAAATAAGGAGGGACATTGTAGGAATTCACCAGAAGGAGACTGAATTGCTCTACGATTACTGTGAGCAATATAGAAAGTTGTGTGCAAGTTTCCCATAACATGGATTGACTGAACAGTCACTCTTGTAGTATTTCTTTGAAGGATTTCTCCCAATGGAAATAAAAATGATAGATCCTGCAAGTGGAGGGACACTAGTTAACATGACTCCTTAAAGAGCATGGAAGTTGATTTCGACAATGGCTGCTAACTCTCAACAATTTCGACCGGCCACAGAACCCACGCCACGAGTTCATGGGTTAAGTTCTTTATCCTTAGAAGATAAAATTGATAAGCTAACTAACGTTGATCAAACTTTGCTTACAAATAAAACGGGCCCAACATGGCTATGCAAAATTTGCGCTAAGCTAGACCATCCGACAGACTCATGTTTGATTTTACATGAGGATTCGACAAAACAAGCAAATATTGTCGGGAACTTTCCAAGACTGCCCCAAAGGCGATTTGACCCCTACTCGAACTCATATAATGTGGGGTGGAAAGATCACCTGAAACTAATTTATGGGTTGAATCCGCGATTCAATCAACTGTACCAACAAAGGCCGCCTCAAAATCAACAGTTACCACCCCCAAAGTCGTCTTTGGAAGCCATGGTGGAAAGGCTAGCCAATAGTGCTGAGAAATTTCAACAAAAAATTAACATGCATTTGCAGAAATTGGATAAGCAAGTGAGCAAACTCACACTCACGGTTAGCTGTTTGGAGTCCCATGGTAAGCTACCATCCCAAATTGAGGCAAACCCTTGATACAATGCAAGTGCTATGACATTGAGGAGTGGAAAGGTTGTGGAGTCCATACCTGACATGAGTCGCGCCCAGGACACTAGTCGAGATAAGGAGAAATTTGACACAGAGGCTCTAGTAGAATCTGCACCACAATAATCATTTGCAATACCACCTTCATTTCCTGGAAGACTTATCCAGTGCAAGAAGGAATGAGAAGAGAAGGAGATCCTCGACACCTTTCGAAAGGTAGAAATCAACATACCTTTTCTTGATGTGATCAATCAGATTCCACGGTACGTAAAATTCTTAAAAGAATTATCCATGAGTAAGAGGAAGCTCCTGGGCAATGAAAAGGTAAGTGTCAGAGAAAATGTCTCTGTCATTCTGCAAATGAAAATACCACCCAAATGTAAGGACTAGGGTATGTTTCTCATATCTTGTAAAATAGGTATTATCGAAATTAAAAAAGTAATGTGCGACTTAGGCGCATCAATTAATGTTATACCTTTGTCAAATTGTAAACTACTTAAGGCGGGTCCTTTGAAGGAAAGAGGTGTAATTATTCAGCTTGTAGATGGATCTGTGGTGCATCCAGAGGATTGTTAGAGGACGTTCTTGTCAAGGTAAACGAGATAATATTTCCTGTAGACTTCTACATTATCGGCATGGAGGATGACAATTTGGCTAATTCGTCTAACATACTTCTTGGGTGGCCATTTTTGAGTACCGCACAAATGAAAATTGACGTGCGAAGTGGGATACTCACTATGGAGTTCGATGGGGAAGTGGTGAAAGTCAATGTCTATGAGGCCATGAACTGCCCTAGCATGATTTCTAATGTTTCTAATTTGATATAATTGATCCTTTAACCAAATTATATTTAGAATATCATGACGAGGATGAATTACGAATTGTTTTTTGCAAAAGTCTAGACTTCGATGCCATGGAGGAACTAGAGGAACATATAACCTTTGAAGAGTTTGTTCACAAAACAGTGGCTCATATGAAGGCATCACAATCACAAAAAAATCCAGGTAAAATCTTTGAATTATCTCCTGCATAAAATAAGCTTGTACCATCTGTTTTGCAAGCTCCAGAGTTGGAACTCAAACCACTTTTAGACCATTTAAAGTACGCTTTTCTCGGTAAAAGGAATACTTTACGGTAATAATCTTGAGTACAATATCAAAGGTAGAAGAGGAAAACTTGGTACGAGTTCTTAGAGACTATAAAGAGGTAATTGAATGGATGATACCCAATATTAAGGGGTTGAGCCCCTCGGCTTGCATGCATAAAATCAAGTTGTGGATAATGCTATTCCCAAAATAGAGGCTCAAAGGCGTCTCAATCCACCCATGATGGAAGTGGTAAGGAAAAAAGTTCAAAAGTTACTTGATGCTAGGATGATCTATCCCATTTTTTACAGTAATTGGGACAGTCCAGTCCATGTAATACCGAAAAAGATTGGTGTAACCGTAATTGAGACTTCGACAAGTGGGATGGTTCCCACTCGGGTCCAAAATGGGTGGAGAGTTTGCATCGATTACTGGAAGTTGAATTCCTTAACACGGAAAGATCATTTTCTACTTCCGTTTATTGGCCAGATGTTAGAACGTTTATTGTTGTCTTGATGGTTACTCAGGGTTTTTCTAGATTCCAATAGCACCGGAATATCAAGAGAAAAAGATGTTTACATGTCTATTTGGCATGTTTTCTTACAAACGAATGTCGTTTGGACTTTGTAATGCACTAGCCACGTTTTAGAAGTGCATGGTAAGTATATTTTTTGACTACGTTGAGAAAATAATTAAGGTGTTCGTGGACGACTTTACTGTGTATGGTGAGTCTTTTGAGTTGTGTTTGTCAAATCTTGCAAAACATTTGGAAAGATGCATAGAATTTAATCTTGTTCTAAATTATGAGAAATGCCATTTTATGGTAGATAAATGATTAATTCTAGGTCATATCATTTCTGCTGAAAGAATTTTTATCGATAAAGCAAAAATCGACATCATTAACTTATTGCCATGCCCCACAACTATGAGGGAGATTCGTTTTTTCCTTGGTCATGTAGGTTTCTACAGGAGGTTCATTATATACTTTCCAAAAATTGTGCAACCACTTTGCAATCTCTTACAGAAGGACAAGGAGTACGAGTTTGACCAATCATGGAGGGACGCATTCGACACACTCAAACATAAGCTCATTTCAGCACCCATCGTTCAACCAAAAAATTGGAATTATCCTTTTGAGATAATGTGCGATGCAAGTGACCATAGCGTAGGAGCAGTCCTTGTACAAAGAGTCAAGAAAGAACTGCACAAGTACAGGGGTTGGAAAAAAACCATTTGTATTCAATCATAAAGTGATAAAATCCCTAATACGAGCCTACGAGGCTACCCAAAACATGCTTTGGAAGTAGTTTAGGACTAAAATGATAACTCAGGAAATTTTACAAAACATAGAAAAATTTTGCTATGTACTGGGTCACACGCCCGTGTGGTTTGGGACATGCCAGTGTGGGAAGGTCGTGTGGTCACACACGCTCGTGTCCCTAACCCTTGTAACTCTCTGTTTTGCAAAGCATTGCTAGGCCATGTTGTTAATTAATTTTCATAGAATAGGTACAGACTTCACACGGCCAGGACACACGTCCAAGTCAGGGTCGCTTCCCTTACATGACTGAGGCAAATGCCGTTGTCTCTGTCCGTGTGCTCAATTCTCAGCATTCTATTTCTCAAAATTTAGTTGTAGGGGACACATGGGAAAAACACATGCCGATGGGACAGGTCGTGTGTGACATAAACAAATTCAATGGCATAAACCATGACATGCTCATGTAACACCCCGTGCCCGAGATCGTTGCCGGAGTCGAACACGAGGTGCTGACCGACTTAATTCATTTACTTGCACAGTTCATTTTAAAAATTTCCAGACAGCTGGCTAACTGTGTCGCTGTCACCTTAAAAATCATATCTTGAGTTCCACAACTCGAAAATAAGTTTCGTGATTTTTTCCTGAAACTAGACTCATATATGCATCTACAATTTTTTTTCCTATAATTTTTGGTCAGGGACAATTAGTACAGTTTATTAGTTAAAGTCTCCCATGTTAAAGGGATCGACTACACTGACCTTCGCGCATTACGACTTGAATATCTCCCTGTACAGGGCTTCAATACTGATGCCATTTGTTTCTATAGAAACTAGACTCAAAGAGGAATCTATAAATATATGCTATGACTCCTAATTATCTTTGGTTAATTTATAATGAATTTCCAAAGTCGGCATAGGGAATCCAGAAACCGTTCTGGCCCTATTTCACGAAAACCTAAATATCTCTTAACATACAACTCATATGACCGTTTCGTTTCTTCCATATGAAAGTGGATTCATCAAGGTTCATTTACATAATTTATTCAATATTTAATTCCATTCCTAATATTTTTAATGATTTTTCACATCCACATCGCTGCTGCTGTCAGCATCTACCTTTAAGGTAGACTTTACCTATTTCATAGTTTCCATGATTCAATTAGCCCTTTTTTTTGCATACATAGCACAAAGTATAATCATGATTAACCATTCCAATGGCTAATCGTTTCCAAACATTTCCATACCTCTTAGTGATCAACATACAAAACGATTATAGTACTATGCTAAAAACGTATATAAGCCATTTTCGCATGGCTATCCAAATTTACACAAAATCCATGGGTACATGACCAACAACAAGAAGGGTAGTCCTATACATGCCATTTCAAAGTTCAACCAAAATTGTACCAAAAGGGGGCTTTGATAGTGTGGGAGACTTCGACTTCCAAAAATCCCGAGTCCGATAGCTGACGAGCCAAAATCTATAAAACAGAGAAACAAAGAAACGGAGTAAGCAATTTATGCTTAGTAAGTTTTGAGCAAGGGATTCCAACACAACAAAAGTATAGCATTCATATAGCTAAACGGATAATTTCATATGCACAAATTCTCAATATCATACTTACTTCACATTACCAACCCTTATGTTCATACACAAAAGATCAACTTAGCCAAAGGCCGGTAGCTCATTTATCGACTGAGCGAATACAGATTTGTAAGGGATCAACTAATTCAAAGCACACACGAAACATACCTCATCGCTGGGATTTTACGAGCGTATTAATTTAAATTTTTACAGCAAGATCGCTCATTCCCAAATCAAGCATCTTCGGGGTTTAGCCGGATATAACCACTCGCACAAGGCCTTCGGGTCTTAACCCGGATATGGTCACTAGCATAAATGCCTTCGGGACTTAGCCCGGATATAGTCGCTAGCACAAATGCCTTCGGATCTTAGTCCGGATGTAGTTGCTTAGCACAAAAGCCTTCGAGACTTAGCCCGGATATCATTCGAGTAACCATGCACATATATCAATAAGTCATGACACATTTATATTTCATTTTCATTACCAAAGCTCAAACACAAGACACTTATCACATTTACAATTTCGGCTCAATAGCCACATACAAGAGCATGATTTTGATTTACTTAAGACATAATCTAATCGAATCATAATTTAAGTCCCATTACTCGAAAACTTACCTCGGATGTTGTCGAACGATTCTGATGGCTATTCGACCACTTTTTCCTTCCCTTTATCGGATTTAGTTCCCCTTTGCTCTTGAGCTTAATTTAACAAATAAATTGATTTAATCATTTGAGCATCGAAAAGAGGAACTCAAGGTACTTGGCCCACATATATTCATTAGACATTAAAGTCACATATGTACGGAATCAAGAATCAAACTCAACACATTAGTTTATACTCTCCTTAGCCGAATTTTCTAAGTCAAGATAAAGCCTTCAATATGCTTACCTATGGCCGAACAACACATCAACCTATGTACTCATTCATGTGGCCGATTATGCATGTCTACGTTGAGGCCAATTATATACTCAATACCACACACAAATGGCATACCTTTTACTAACTAATGCATTACATATTATAACTCAATACGCATCCATCATGTACTCCATAACCGAAACACCATCATATGTAAATATATACCTTGAGATATTGTATATGTCATACCAAGATGTCATGTGCAAACATATATATATATATGTGCAAGAGCCGAATCTCAAAGTTGATTATAACTAAACATGAACATAAATCCAAAACACAAATCTTACCTACCATGCAATAAGCATAAATCATACTTATGGATATACCATGGCCGAATACATCACAACACCATACCATTTCAATTTTGGTCATGGTTAAACAAAGAACTTAATGTCTCACTCAAAAATGCCAAAAAGAAAATCCAAGAGTCATCAATCCACCATCACATGTATCATTAACAAGCTTCATATTTAGCATGCAATGGCATTAACACAAAATCCACCTAGGCCGAATATCATCCCCATGACATAGCAAATATTTGAACCATGGGCTAATTAGAACTCAAGCTAGCAACTAAAAACATGCATGAATCTCATGGCACAACCTCAAACATACCTTAATCTAGATACAAGTATGGCCAAACCTCCTCCTAATCCTCTTCCAAACCAAACATGAAGCAAGAACTCCTTCCTTCTTCCTTATAATTTTCAGCCAAAAGAAATGAAAAAGGATGAACAAATTTTTTTTTCTTTTCTTCACTCACGGCAATGGGGGGGAATACTCACACACATTCTTTTTTTTTTTGTTTTCTTCCTTCCATTTCTTATTAGTTTATTGCCCATGCTTCTTATTTTATTTTTCCATTAACACAACATGTTTCATGACATGTTTTGCCCATCATCCCTTGTCATGGCCGACCACTAGTACTTAAATGGGGGGAAATTGACATGCAAGTCCACCCCTTTGATTACATGCACTATTAGGCCACTTGCATTTGCCTAGCACATTTCTAAATTTTCTCACATAAGTCCTATCAATTAAATTCACATGCAATTAACTAAATCGAAGCTTAAAACTTTCACACATTTATATTCACATATTTTAGGCAATAATTATCACATTCAAATAATTTGGTGACTCGGTCTAGCGGTCCCGAGACCGCTTTCCGACTAGGGTCACTTTAGGGCTGTCACAGCTCAGGCAACCAAAACATCCATAATCATGGCAAACACAAGTCAATGCAATGTCAACATGTATCATACTCATGACATTCCATTATGCCAAATCAAACATACCAAATTCATATTCAAAACACCACAAAGACTACTTTCAATTTGCATTAACTTATCCAGATAGTCCATCATACCAATAAACCAAACTCATCCATTTCACAACAAGTCAATAAGCCACAATCAACATTTAGCAAATCAATTTAAAGCATATCACAAAAGGGGCACTGGCACATATAGGCATATATATATTTATATATATGAGCTTACAACCAATTTAACCAAAATAAGCACATTTACATGGCCAAATAGCAAATCAAACCCTTGACAATTACAGGCCAATACATTTGGCAAAAATCATGATGAAACATATAACAAAATGACCAAGTCCCTATACATGCCATACACTCAAAATGTTTAAGATCACTGATACCCAAAATGACAGTTTGATAGTGTGATGCGATCTCTGATGATCTCCAATCTGAGCTAGCTTGGTGACATTATAAAACATGAGAAAATAAAACAGAGTAAGCTATATAGCTTAGTAAGCTCGTATGAAATAAATAAGCAAATCTTACCATACATTTAACATTCAAATACTAAATATAAGACAATGTAATTTACCATAATCTCATAACCATAGTTCATTCCATCACAAACTTACCTTGAGTTCATCATTTTGCGAATTTAATAATCATAAGTTTTGTGCACATACCTGTACCAACTTAAAATGGTTTCATACTTATTCTCATTTTTGGCATACCTAATGAACCACTCGGAATAAAAATATTGGATACTCGGGAAATTTTGCACACAAGGTGCCACATATGTAGCCATTGCCACCTCTATCTCATAACACATATGTGCTCGCTCTCGAGCCATCGACGAGCCTACTCACACAAGCTGTCAGTCAAGACATGGCTACACGATGTTGCTCACACAAGCTGTCAGGTAACCACAACATATGCTGATATACTCAGCCATCGGTAGGACGTACAGGGCCAGCACCCGGATCACATAACAGAAAACCCTAGTGACATGTCACTTGTATCCTAATCTGTTCCTATGGTTCGATTGGGATTTCTCACTTGCCAAAATGTCATCGAACGTGTCTGTAGAGTCATTTGCACAATTCATAGAAAATTAAAGCATTTAAAATAAATTTATAATAACGTTTATTTACACACGAACTTACCTCGAATGCAAAAACGGCAAAAGGGATTTATTTGTCAGTTATTTTATTTTCCCCCTGATCTACACCCAAACTTTGTTTTTCTTGATCTATAATACCACATTTAACTTATTTAATCATCAAGCTATTCATTTCAGTCTAAAATCCCATATGGTTAAAATTACATTTTTGCCCTTACCATTTCAACATTTTACAATTTGGTACCTAGGCTCGTAAAATGAATTTCTTTTAGTTTCATCACAACCTAGGACTAGTCGAATAGTGCTTGTACTCATAACAGCCCACATTTTTCATTTATTCACACTTTTCTACACATTTTATAACCTTTTTACAAATAAGTCCCTTTTTGACGTTTTTATCGAAAATCACTTTACAAATGTAGTTTAACTAACAACAAAAACATATATTTTCTATCATCAAACATCAAATTACAAACATATTTAACATGGATATAATTTCAGACTTTAACTTTCTTTCAAATTAGTCCTTGAAATAGCTAGATCAAGTTACAACGATCTCAAAAAATATAAAAATCATCAAAAACGGGACAAGGACGGACTTACAATCGAGCTTGAAAGCTTGGCCAAAACCTTATCTACGCCTTCTTGTAAAATTCGGCTATGGGAGGACTAAATTGAGAAGATAGACAATTTTATTTAGTTAATTTTGTCTTTATTTACCAAATTACTAAAATTCCCTTAATGCATAACTTTAAAATTTCACCTAACCGTGTCCATTTTTGTCCATCCTAAAGTATAATGGTCTAATTACCACTTAAGGACCTCCAATTTAAAATTTCATAGCAATTAGACACATTTAACTTATAGAACTCAAATTTTGCACCTATTGCAATTTAGTCTTTCTAGTCAAATTGAACACTCAATCGATAAAATTTCTTAACAAAATTTTCACACAATTATTCTATCATGTTGTTGAGCTTAAAGATTTAATAAAATAAATATTTCTACTTCAGATTTGTGGTCCTGAAACCACTGTTCCAATTTGACCCAAAAACGGGTTTTTACAACTCCCCCCTTAGGGATTTTCATCCTCGAAAATCTTACCAGAAAAGAGGTTTGGGTACTGTTTTCTCATAGCTTCCTCGGGTTCCCACGTAGGCTCTTCGACCCCGTGTCGTTGCCATAAAACTTTCACTAGAGCTATGCTTTTATTTCTCAACTATTTAACCTTTCGAGCTAACATTTTGATCGGTTCTTCACCATATGTCATGTCAGGTCGAATCTCAATATCTGACAATGAGATGATATGCGATGGATTTGATCGATATCATTGCAACACCGACACATGAATTACATTGTGAATCCTTTCTAACTCCGACAACAAAAGTAGTGATATGCCACTGGCCCTATTCTTTCAATAATTTCATACGGTCCAATGAAACCCGAACTGAACTTGCCTTTGCAACCAAATCTCAGAATTTTCTTCCATGGTGACACTTTTAGAAACACTTTATCACCAATCTAAAATTTTTTATCCTTCTGTTTCAAATCTGCGTATGATTTCTATCGATCCGAAGCTGCTTTTAAACAATCACGAATTACTTTCACTTTCTCTTCCGTTTCTCTAACCAGATCAACCCCGTGAATCTGTTTCTTACTAAGCTCGGTCCAGTATAGCGGAGTTTGACACTTGCAACAATACAATGCTTCATACGGTGCCATTTTTATACTCGATTGAAAACTGTTGTTATAAGAAAATTCGACCAAAGGTAAATATTTCTCCCAACTACCTTAGAATCTAAAACACAACAATGAATTGTATCTTCGAGAAATTGAATCACTCTCTCAGATTGACCATCTGTTTGTGGATGAAATGCAGTATTAAAACTCAACTTTGTACCCAACGCTTTTTGCAATTTCTTCCAAAATCGCGACGTGAATCTCGGATCTCTATCTGAAATTATAGAAGTAGGTACCCCACGCAATCTAACAATCTCAGCAATGTACAATTCAGGTAGTTTATCAAGTGAATAATTGGTACATACCAGAACAAAATGAGCCGATTTCGTCAACCTATCAACAACAACCCAAACAGTATCTTTCTTCTTCGGAGTCAGAGGTAACCCTAATACGAAATCCATCGTAATTTTATCCCATTTCCACTCGGGGTATAGTGATAGGCTAAAGTAAACCCGAAGGCACTTGATGTCCGTCTTTCACTTGTTGACAAATCAAACATCTCGTTACAAACTCTGAAATGTCTCTTTCATGCCTGACCACCAATACAAATCCTTCAAATTATTATACATCTTTGTACTTCATGGATGAACAGATAGAAAACCATTATATGCCTCACGAAGAATTTCTTGAATCAGTTCAGTATTTCTCGATACACAAATCCTACCTCAAAACCTCAAACAATCATCGAATCTAATCTGATATTTTGAAACACCATTTAATTTGCATTGAACTCTTTTAGCTTTCAACTCATTATCACCTTTCTGAGCTTCGCAAATTTGCTGAAGAAATACTGGTCTAGCTTTCAACTCAACCAAAATCGATCCATCATCAATAAGGTTAGCCGCGCATTCATCGCTCTCAAAGCAAACAAAGACTTTCTACTTAAAGCATCTGCAACTACGTTCCCTTTCCCCATTGATAGTCGATCACTAACTCATAATCTTTCAACAACTCGAGCCATCTTCGTTGTCGCAAATTCAAATATTTCTGAGTCATCAAATACTTTAAACTCTTGTGATCAGTAAAGATATGACACTTCTCGCTGAATAAATGATGTCTCCAAAATTTTAAAGCAAACACAATAATGGCTAGTTCCAAGTCATGCGTCAGATAGTTCTTTTCGTGTGATTTTAATTGTCTCGAGGCATAAGCTATCACTTTACCCTCTTGCATCAACACACAACCTAAACCGTTCAATGACGCGTCGTTAAAAATCACTAAATCTTTTCCCGACTTAGGTTGTACTAATACTGATGCCTCAGTCAACAATGTTTTCAATTGCTTGAAACTCTGTTGACATTTCTCAGACCACTGGAATTTCACATCATTTTGTAATAATCTGGTCATAGGTGTAGAAACCATCGAAAATCCCTTAACAAAATGTCGATAATAACTAGCCAAACCCAAAAAGCTTCTAACCTTAGATACATTTCTCGATGGTTTCCAATCAACAAGTACCGAAACTTTACTTGGATCAATCCGTATACCTTCAGCTGAAACAACATGCCCCAAAAATCCAACTTCTCGGAGCCAAAACTCACTTTTTCTGAATTTAGCAAACAATTTCTTATCTCTCAAAGTTTGAAATACAATTCTTAAATGTCCGGCATGCTCAGACTCATCTTGGGAATAAATCAGGATGTTATCAATAAATACAACCATAAAATTATCTAAATATGGTTAGAAAATTCAATTCATCAAGTCTATAAAAATTGCGGGAGCATTTTTTAATCTGAATGGCATCACAAGAAATTCATAATGCCCGTACCTTGTTCCGAACGCATTCTTCAGCACATCTGAATCTTTAACTCTCAACTGATAATAGCCTGATCTCAAGTCTATCTTCGAGAATATTGTTGCCCCTTTTAACTGATCGAACAAATTATCAATTCTCGGTAAAAGAAACTTGTTCTTTACTATAACCTTGTTAAACTGACGATAATTAATACAAAGTCTCATGGTTTCGTCTTTCTTTTTGACGAATAACACTGGTGCACTCCAGGCTGAAAAACTCGGTATTGCAAAACCTTTATTTGTCAACTGTTGCAATTGAGATTTCAATTCTTTCAAATTGGTCAGAGCCATTCTATACAGAGCTATCGATATCAGTGAAGTTCCCGGTCCTAGATCAATAGCAGACTCGACTTCTCTGATCGGTGGCAACCTAGGAAACTTTTTTTGAAACACATTCGGGTATTCACAAACTACCGGCACTGATTCTATCTTCACTTCAAATTCTTTCTTATTCAGTATATACGTAAGATAAGCTTCACAACCTTTTCTTACATACCTCTGAGCCGACATCGACAAAATCACAATAGGCAACTCACCCAACTCAAATCTGAAGAATTTCATTATCTTGACATTTCAATTCAATAGTCTTTTGTCTACAATTCACTATGACGTCATATAGAGTCTACCAATCCATTCCAAAAATTACATCGAACTTATCAAACGGTAAAAGCATTAAGTTAGCCGGAAAACAGTGACCCCATGTGACAGCCCAAAATTGACCCTAGTCAGGAAGTGGTTTCGGGACTGCTAAACTGAGTCACCGAAATGTTTGAATGTGATATTTATTGTCTAGAATATGTAATTATGAATGTGTGAAAATTTCAAGCTTCGATTTAGTCGATTGCATATGAATTCAGTTAGTAGGACTTGTGTGACACTTTTGAAATGTGATAGGCTAATCTATAAGGATCTAATAGTGCATGTAATAAAAAGGGAGGACTTGCATGTCAAATTTCCCCCCTAATTAGTAGTGGCCGGCCATGCTATGAGTGGAAACATGTCACAAACATGTTATGTTAGTGAGGTATGTTAGGAAAAATAAAATAAGGAGTATGGGTAATAAAGAAATGGAGAAAAAGAAAGAATGTGTGTGAGTGTTCTCCCCCCCATTGCCGTGAGTTGAAGAAAAGAAAAAAAAATTGTTCATCCTTTTTCATTTCTTTTGGCCGAAAATTCTAAGGAAGAAGGAAGGAGTTCTTGCTTCATGTTTGGTTTGGAAGAGGATTAGGAGGAGGTTTGGCCATACTTGTATCTAGATTAAGGTATGTTTGAGGTTGTGCCATGAGATTCATGCATGTTTTTAGTTGCTAGCTTGAGTTCTAATTAGCCATGGTTCAAATCTTTGCTATGTCATGGGGATGATATTCGGCCAAGGTGGATTTTGTGTTAATGTCATTGCATGCTAAATGTGAAGCTTGTTAATGATACATGTGATGGTGGATTGATTAACTCTTGGATTTTCTTTTTTAGCATTTTTGAGTGAGACATTAAGTTCTTTGTTTAACCATGATCAAAATTGAAATGGTAAGGTGTTGTGATGTATTCGGCCATGGTATATCCATAAGTATGATTTATGCTTATTGCATGGTAGGTAAGATTTGTGTTTTGGATTTATGTTTATGTTTGGTTATAATCAACCTTGTGATTCGGCTCTTACACATATATATATATGTTTGCACATGGTGTATTGGCATGACATATATAATATCTTAAGGTATATATTTTCATATGATGGTGTTTCGGTTATGGAGTAAATGATGGATGCGTATTGAGTTATAATATGTAATGCAATAGTTAGTAAAATGTATGCCATTTGTGTGTGGTATTAAGTATATAATTGGCCTCAACATAAACATGCATATTCGGCCACATGAATGAGTACATAGGTTGATGTGTTTGTTCGGCCATAGGTAAGCATATTGAAGGATTTATCTTGACATAGAAAATTCGGCTAAGGAGAATACTAACTAATGTGTTGAGTTTGATTCATGATTCCGTACATATGTGACTTTGATGTCTAATGAATTATATATGGGCTAAGTACCTTGAGTTCCTCTTTTCGATGCTCAAATGATTAAATCAATTTATTTGTTAAATTAAGCTCAAGAGCAAAGGGGAACTAAATCCGATAAAGGGAAGGAAAAAGTGGTCGAATAGCCATCGAAATCGTTCGACAACATCCGAGGTAAGTTCTTGAGTAATAGAGCTTAAATTATGATTTGATTAGATCATGTTTTAAGCAAATCAAAATCATGCTCTTTGTGTGTGGCTATTGAGCCGAAATTGCAAGAGTGATAAGTGTCTTGTGTTTGAGTTTTGCTAATGAAAATGAAATACGAATGTGTCATGATTTAATGTTAAATGTGCATGGTTATTCGAATGATGTCCGGGCTAAGTCCCGAAGGCTTTGTGCTAAGTGACCATATCCAGACTAAGATCCGAAGGCATTTGTACGAGTTACTAATTCCGGGCTAAGCCCGAAGGCATTGGTGCGAGTTACTAAATCCGGGTTAAGTCCCGAAGGCATTTGCGAGTTACTATTACCGGGCTATGTCCCGAAGGCATTTGAACGAGTAGCTATATCCGGTTAAATTCCGAAGGTACGTGATTCGGGAATGAACGATCTTGCTGTAAAAATTTCAGTTAATACGCTTGTAACATCCCAACATTGAGGTATGTTTCATATGTGCTTTGAATTAGTTGAGCCCTTACAAATAAGTATTCGCTCAGTTGATAAATGAGCTACCGGCCTTTGGCTAAGTTGATCTTTGTGTATGAATATAAGGGTTGGTAATGTGAAGTAAGTATGATATTGAAAATTTGTGCATATGAAATGATCTGTTTAGCTACATGAATGCTATACTTTGGTTGTGTCTAAATTCTTTGCTCAAAACTTACTAAGCATTTAATGCTTACTCCGTTTCTTTGATTCTCTGTTTTATAGATTTTGGTTCTTCAGCTATCGGACTCGGGATTTTGAAGTCGAAGTCGCCCACACTATCATAGCTCCTTTTGGTATACTTTTGGTTGAACTTTGAAATGGCATGTATAGGACTACCCTTTTTGTTGTGGGTCATGGACCCTTTGGATTTGTATAATTTTGGATAGCCATGCGAAAATGGCTTATATATGTTTGAGCATAATGTTATAATCATTTGGTATGGATATGGTTATTGAGAGGTGTGGATATGCTTAACAAGGATTGGCCATGGGAATGGTTAATCACTATCATAATTTGTGCTATTTATGCTAAAAGGGCTAGTTGAATCATGGAAACTATGAAATAGGTAAAGTCTACCTTAAAGGCAGATGCTGACAGCAGCAGTGACATAGATTTGGAAAATCACTAAAAATAGTAGGAATGGAATTAAATAGTGCATAAATTATGTAAACGAACCTTGATGAATCTATTTTCATAGGAAAGTAATGAAACGATCATATGAACAGTATGTTATGAGATATTCAGGTTTTCGTGAGACAGGGCCAGAACGGTTTCTGGATTCCATGTTCCGACTTTGGAAATTCATTATAAATTAACCAGAGATAATTAGAAGTCATGCCATATATGCATAGATTCCTTTTTGAGTCTAGTTTATATAAAACAAATGGAATCAGTATTGAAGCCCTGTACAGGGAGATATCCAAATCGTAATACATGAAGGTCAGTGTAGTCGTACCCTGTAACAGGGGAGAATTTAACTAATAAACTGTACTAATTGGCCTATCCAAAAATTCTAGAAAAAAATATGTAGATGGACATATGAGTCTAGTTTCAGGGAAAAATTATGAAACTGATTTTCGAGTTTTATAACTCAAGATATGATTTTTAAGGTGACAGTGACACAGTTAGCCAACTGCCTGGAAATTTTTAAAATGGACTGTAAAAGTAAATGAATTAAGTCGGTTAGCACCTCGTGTTCGACTCCGGCAACGGTCTCGGGTACGGGGTGTTACACCCCAAACCTTTAAAAGACAACTGTTGCATACTTTATCAACTAAAACATATTTGCCTAAGGGGTTCAACACTTTAATCACATACTCATTAAAATCAACAGGCAAATTCTTACTGGATACCAAATTCATACAAATATAAGAATGAGTCGATCCAGGATTAATCAATGCAACTACATTAGTACATAGAGAGAAAATGTACCAGTGATAACATCAGGGGATGACGCATCTTCGCGAGTGAAAATAGCGTAGGTTCTAGCTGGTGCTCGAACCTTTAATCTCGCAGTTAAATCTTTTGTTACACTTTTGCTACTGGTCCCATTTCTCGTATTTCTTGGAGGCCTCCCTCTAGTGGCAGTGTTACTCAATCTTGCATTTTGAAAATTACCCTTCTCTATAATTTCAGGGCAATCTCGAATGAAGTGATCTAGGGAGCCACATTTAAAAGCAAGCCTAGTTATTCATCCTACATTCACCGGGATGTCATCTACCACAGTGTTGACATTTAGGATTATTCGACCTAGAATTACCAATGCTTGCTACTGACGTAGTTTGGGCCTTAGAACCCGAATATTGCTTCCCACGATATTTGTTGGGATACCCAGTTGAAACAGTCGAACGGGTATACAAATCCTTCAATTTCTTTGAAAAATATTGAAATGATTTATTCAGTGTTTTTTTTCTCAATTCCCTAGTCTGAAACTCAGCTTTTCTCTTTTCCTTGCTTAATTCTTCGGCTTTGCAAGCTCAGTTGACTAGAACAACAATTTCTTTCAACTCTAAAATCCCAACTAACAGTCTGATATCCTTATTCAGCCCATCTTCAAATCTCTTGCACATGAGAGCCTCTGTTGAAACACATTTTTGAGCGTACTTACTGATCCTAACAAACTCTAGCTCGTATTCGGTCACAGACATACGACCCTATTTCAGCTGTAGGAATTCTTTGCATTTTTGTTCAATAAACCGTTGACTGATATATTTTTTCTGAACCGCAGATACAAGAGTATTCCACCACTGATATGCTGAGTCCCTCAGAAGTGATATAGCACATTTCAAGCACTCATCCAGTGTGCAAGAAAGCTTATCAAATACCCTAATAGAGTTCTCAAGCGAAAACTCTGCTCTCTAGGGATCATCATCAATATTGGCTCTAAATTCTTCAGCCACTTGTTTCCTAATCTTATCAACCGGAGGCTTGTTTAGTCTTAACAATTACACACCTTTGGGAGCTACAGGAACTGGCTGGGGGTTCGGTGGGAGTAAAGGATGTAACGTCCCCACGCCCGAGACCATCGCCGGAGTCGAGCTTGAGGGGTTACTGAACAATATTTATCAAATTAAGAACTTCAAATCATTTATTTCTACATTCACAGCTTTCTAACTACCCGCATCACAGTTACAAGAAAAATCATATCTCGAGTTACGAAACTCGAAATCGAGATCTGTAAATTTTCCCTAAATCTAGACTCATATATATATTTAATAATTGTTTTCTAGAATTTTTGGTTGGGCCAATTAGTACAGTTTATTAGTTAAAATCTCCCATGTTTCAGGGTTCGACTGCTCTGACCTCTGTGTATTACGAATCAGATATTTCTCTATAAAAAAATTAAATGACTATGAGGTTTGTTTCTCTTAAAACTATACTCAATAAATAACCTGTACATATAAAGAAAAACTTCTAATTATTTTTTTAAAATTTATTATGAATTTTTAAAGTCAAAACAGGGGATCTAGAAATCACTCTAGCCCTGTTTCACAAAAGTTTAAATATCTCATAAAATATAATTTATATTCCTATTTTGTTCAATCCACATGAAAATAGACTCATTAAGCTTCAATTTCATAACTTACTCATCATTTAGTTCCATTTATACTATTTTTAGTGATTTTTCAAATTCATGTCATTGCTGCAGCAATATTCTGTTTTAAGGCAAGTTTCATCTTTCCATGAATTTTTATGAACTATATAACCTGTTAAACTTCCGTGATATCAAACATGATCTAAATTAGCCATCACCATGACTTATCAATATCAAATATTTTCTCAACCAAACATGGCCATATCATAAAATTATTTACACAAAATAAGTATATTGCTATACATGTTATACTTAAGTTTTACAAGCCATTTACCCAGATGAAAGTCCTTTGGATAGTGTGATCGAACCTTCGACCCATCCCGATTCCCGAGCTGGCTTGTTCAAAACTACTGTAAATAAAGAGGAGGGAGTAAGCATAAATGCTTAGTAAGTTCATATGTAAATAACAAGTAACATAACAATACAAATATACCAAGCAACTTTAGCATGGTATCACCAAAACATATATCACATTTCTAAACATCATTCCTTATCTTACCACCTTATCATTGTTGTATCTATTTTCAACCTGAGGGTTAAGAACATACCTGTCCAAAGTGTCCATTTCACAACACTTACCAAAACGTCGCTTTCATCTTAAGTGTTCTTCCATTTCACTAGAAATTTCACCCGTTGAACACATCGGAATATAACTCGGATACATGGATAATTTGCACATAAGTGCCACATATGTAACCAAGAAATCATGTAACCTGCCCCTAAGTGAACTCGGACTCAACTCAACGAGCTCGGGTGTTCGCATCCATAAATGAACTCGGACTCAACTCAACGAGTTCGGATGCCTAGTTACATCTCACGAACTCGGACTCAACTCAACGAGTTCGGACATTTGCATCCATAGGTGAACTCGGACTCAACTCAACGAGTTCGGATGCTCAACCATCCTAGTGACATGTCACTTGTATCCTAATCTATTCCTAAGGTTCAAACAGGCTTTTTCCCTCGATCTCACATTTGCCGTCTTCCATGGAATATCGGAACCGATACTCGGTAGCAATTCATATTTATTAAGTAGTAAACATAATTTGCATATTACTCAACATTAACCACAAAGCATAATATTTCACGATTAAAAATCAGCATATCATATAATTAACATTAATAACTTAAAAATAACATTTATGCTACATTATTTACACATGAACTTACCTTGGTACCAAAATATAAAGATTTTGCAATTTAGTCCACAATCTTTTCTTTTCCTCGATCACGACTTGAATCTCATTTTTCTTAATCTATAATACCAAATTAATCTTATTTAATACATACATTTATCAAAACAGCCTTTAATACGAACTTTGGAAAAATTACACTTTTGCCCCTAAACTTTTGCATAATTACACTTTTGCCCCTAGGCTCGGGAATTAAACTTTATTCCTTATTCTTATGTTTTATAACATTCTGATCACTTTTCTCTTCTATGGCAACATCAAATTCTCTCTCTAACATATACTTGTGACTATTAGGTATTTTTGCCGATTAAGCCCTTTTACTCGTTTTCACTCAAAACCGAGTAGTACAAGTTGTCTAACATAATTTAAAACCTCATATTCTATCATAAAACATCAAAATACACAAATTTCACCTATGGGTATTTTTCCAAATATAAACCCTAGGTTGAATTATTGCTAACATAAGCTTAATCGAGCTACCGGGATTCCAAAAACGTAAAGAACATTAAAAACGGGGCTTGGAATCACTTACTATGGAGCTTGGAAGCTTAAAACAAACCCTAGCTATGGAGAACCCTTGAAATTTCGGCCTAATGAAGAAGATGGACAAAAATTGGCTTTTAATTTTGTTTTTAATTCATTTTAATAACTAAATGACCAAAATACCCTTACTACTAAACTTTCCAAAAATTCCTTCCATATCCTAATTTTGTCCATGAACTTAAAATTGGTCAAATTGCTATTTAAGACCTCCTCATTAATATTCCAAAACAATTTCATACTAAAAACTTCTAGAATGCAAGTTTTGCAACTTATTCGATTTAGTCCCTACTTTCAATTTAAGCACTTTAGGCATAGAATTTCATCACGAAATTTTCACACAATCATGCAATCATATCATAAACATCAAAATCATTGTAAAATAATTATTTCTATATCGGATTTGTGGTCACAAAACCACTATTCCGATTAAGCCCTAATTCAGGATGTTACAAAGGATGTTGGGCAGCCGATTTGTTCGAACAAACTCTATAAACCACTCATTCATCCTTTAGAAGAAGGGTTCCCTAGCCTCTCCTCCCTGACTAACCATTACTGGTCTACTTTCAAATGGAGTTGTCCCTTGGGCGAGAGCTAACGGATTACATTCAACATCATCAGCTACATCTTGGTCGGGATCAATTTACTATATGAAAATAGAATTTAAATTATCAGGATTCGTCACACTACTCTCACACAAGCTATGTTAGTCTGAGAATTGACTAAATCGTAGCTCTGATACCACTAAAGGTAATATCCCTAACCCGTACTCAATGCCGGAACAAGATACGAGGCATTACCGGACTTACATCGCAAGCAAACATACAATTCCAAATAGTAAGTTTCAACCAAATTAAAAAGAAAACCATTTTATTCAATCATAAAGTCCCTAATACGAGCCTATGAAACCCAAAACATGTTTTGGAAGTGGTTCGGGACTAAATCGATAACTCCGGGAATTTTTACAAAACTTAGAAATTTTTTGCTATGTACAGGGGTCACATGCCCGTGTGGTTTGGGACATGCCCGTGTAGGCAGGTCGTGTGGTCACACACGCTCGTGTCCCTAACCTGTGTAACTCTCTATTTTGCAAAGCATGAACAATTTGAGGTCACACGGCCAAGTCACATGCCCGTGTGCTAGGCCGTGTGGTTAATTAATTTTTATAAAATAGGTGCAAACTAAACACGGCTAGGACACACGCCTATGTTCGAGGCCGTGTCCCTTACACGGCTAAGATAAACGCCCATGTCTCTGCCCGTGTGCTCAATTCTCAGCATTTTGTTTCTCAAAATTTAGATATAGGGGACACACGGCCAAAACACATGCCCTGAGACACACGGCTAGACACATGCCCGTGTAGACAAAATAAAGGCTATTTACCAAGCCATTTGCCACATTCATTTACACATACACATACAAAAATTCAATGGCATAAACCATGGTATGCTTAGACAACCAAAACATCCACAATCATGGCCAACACAAGTCAATACAATGTCAACATCTATCATACTCATGACATTCCATTATGCCAAATAAAACATACCAAATTCACATTCAAAACACCACAATGACTACTTTCAATTTGCATTAACTTATCAGGTAA
This sequence comes from Gossypium hirsutum, assembly GCF_007990345.1. Classification (NCBI taxonomy): domain Eukaryota; kingdom Viridiplantae; phylum Streptophyta; class Magnoliopsida; order Malvales; family Malvaceae; genus Gossypium; species Gossypium hirsutum. The sequence continues at coordinate 18,143,008 of NC_053432.1, forward strand.
CAGCCCGGTTTTAGCTAAATCAAAACAGTGGTTTTGGGACCACAAATTTGATGTTAGAAAATTATTTTAATATTATTTATTATGTTTACAACATGTTATTTGATATGTGTGAAAATTTCGTGAGTTAATTTAATCATTTAATTGCTCAATTTGAGAAAAAGGACTAAATCATGTAAAATGTAAAAGTTGCATTCTAGTAGTTAAAGGTGTCAAATGGCTTTGGCTTTTAATTATGGTGGCCTTAAATGGTAATTAAACCATTTAAAACATTATTGGACATATATGGACATATAATTAGGTGTTTTTAAATGTTTTACTAAAGGTTATTTAAGTAATTTGATTATTAATCATACAATAAATAAAACAAAGTTAAAACAAGTCTTATTATCATCTTGTTTAACTGAAAGTTAGGGCTAAGGAAAGCTAATTCTTTTCTCTTCATTTATCTATGCCATATTTTTCAATTAAGGTACGGTTTTTGAACCGTTTTTGATGATTTTTACGTTTTTGAGATCGTTGCTTTGTATTCTAGCTAGCCTGTACCTTTAATTTCGAAATTATTAAAGATTTTGAGAGTTACCATTATTGATTCTATGAGTTCTTTGATGTTTGATGATAGATTATGTGAGCTTGATGATAGTTTTACATGTTTTATTAAGTGATTTTTTGATGAAAATGTAGAATAGGGATTAAATTGTGAAATATGCAAATTTAGTGGTTGAAATGTAAAATAAATGAAAGTTTTGGGCTGCTAGAGACGTATATGTAATTCGGTCAAGCTTGGGTTTTGTTGAATTGTGTGAATTTTGTGTATTTGTGAAATAGGGACTAAATTGATTAAATGTGAAAGTTTAGGGGGTAATGTGTAAAAATGCCTGAATAAGTAAATTTGGACTCAATTGAATGAGTAGATGAATAAATAATTAATTTTGAATTCATATAGATCAAGAAAGAAAGAATTTGGATTTAGATAGGGGAAAAACAAGGTAGTCGAATAGTTGATCTAGTCCATCAACTCCAAACATGAGGTAAGTTCTTATGTAACAAGCTCTATTATAATTATTTTTAAATGCATTGATTATGCAAAAATTGTAATTACTAGACTACGAACTTGTTCGACCATGATTCGACAATGATTCGACAGTAATTCAAAATGATTCGCTATGATTTGGTATTGGAAATTCCGGTTGAACCTTAGGAATAGTCTAGGATATTAATGACATGTCATTGGAGTATTAAGTTGGCTTCGGGCCATGATATTGGCACTTCGGGTGCTAGTTATGCCTTGATTTGGCTGCGGGCCATGTTATAGGCACTTCAAAGGTAAATTGCCTTGAGTTGGCTTCGGGCTATGGTATAGGCACTTCGGAGGTAAATTACCTTGAGTTGGCTTCGGGTCATGGTATAGGCACTCTAGGGATACGTTACCTTGATTTGGCTACAGGCCATCATATAGGTACTTATCGATTAAGATCCTTGAATATTCAACTTCTATTTCGAATGGTTCAACGGGAAAATGAAAGACGTAGACCAGAATGAGATTGGTACTAGTTGGTACAGGTATGTGAGTAAAGTTTATAAACATTGAATCCATGAAATGGATGAATTCATGGTAAGCTAGTTCAAATGACTTGAGATTTAATGTATTTGTGTTATCTTGTATTTATATTGTTTGAATTGGGAATGAATAGTGAAGTTGCTCATTACATTAACATGAACTTACTAAGTATGAAGTTTACTTTGTGTTATTTTCCTATGTTTTATAGTGAATCAAGGCTAGCTCTAATCTGAGAGTCGTCGAGAACATCATCGCACTATCAGACATCTAAGTTGGTACTTTTGAGTTATATATATAGTAAATGGCAAGTATAGGTTAGATATGGTATTTTGGTTGTGATTTTAGCCATGAGAATTGGCTTGTAAATGATGTTAATATTGATGTGTGTTTGGCTATTAGAAATGGCTCATAAATGTATATGTTTTGGTTGTATTTATATAGCCATAAGTGATGGCTTATCATGGCATGTTTGGTATGAACATGGCTATGGTTTTATAGTTGCAAATGTTGGATTGATTCATGGAGTATAATGTTTGAGAAATGTTTTTGATGAAGTATGATTTTAGAAGTTGAGTTGAATAAGTATTTGGCATTAATTTGAGTATTAAATTTGGTTGAAATGGATATAGTATAATCGTGCATTTGTTGGATGATTTTGGCTGCCTATTTGTGTGATGAAATGGTAACATTTGAGTGTTATTGGTATGTACAAAATGGGTGGAAAATTGGCCTTACAAATAGCCTATTTTTGTCCACACGGGCAGAGACATAGGCATGTGTCTCAGTCGTGTGCGACACATGGTCATGTTACACAGCCGTGTGTCCCATGGTGATGAAATTAAAATGAAGTCAGTATGCTCTACTTGGTCCCACACACGGGCGTGTGACTGGCCGTGTGGTACAAGTTAGTATAACCCCTAATTGGCACACGGGCTAGCACACGGGTGTATGACCTAGCCGTGTTGCATAATTCAGTATACCCTACAGGTTTAGCATGGCCTAGAACACGACTTGGCACATGGGAGTATGTGGCCACTTCGAAGGGCATACAAGCTAGAAACATGGGTGTGTGGTTGGCCGTGTGACCCAAGTCAGTATGTATACCCTGTTTTCACACGGTTTGAGACACGAGCGTGTCTCGAGCCGTGTGAGGCATACGACCTGTTCACACAGGCATGTGACCCTTGTATGTTTGAAAAATTTCTAAGTTTCCAAAATTTTCGTATGTTATCAGTTTAGTCCCGAACCACTTCTAAAGCATATTTAGGGCCTCGTAGGCCCTTATAAGGGACAATATGATTATGTTGAATTAAAATATGAGAACAAATGCTTTATGTTTGATAAATGTACGTTATAGTTGTGAATTAATCGGTAATGCCTTGTAACCTTATTTTGGCAACGGATACGGGTCAAGGGTGTTACATATCAAGATAATCCATCATACAAATAAACTAAACTCATCCATTTCACAACAAGTCAATAAGCCACAATCAACATTTAGCAAATCAATATAAACCACATATAAGCCACAATGCGTTGCAGAAACTGAGGTAAAATTGATTCTATTTTTTTGACATTCTTATGCATGTGGTGGACATTTTGGCCCTAAACGAACTATGCATAAAGTACTTGAATGTTGACTATATTGGCCACATATTTTTTTAAGATGCATATTTGTTCTATAAAACATGTGAAAAGTATCAAAAGGTAGGAAACTTGAGCTGGAAAAATGAAATGCCTCTAACCCCTGTACATGTCTGTGAAATATTTGATATATGGGGCATTGATTTTATGGGACCTTTTTGTATCGTCACACGGTAATGTTTATATTTACTTGCAGTAATAAAAGCCAATCGTCATGCTGATGCCCAAACGGTAGTCGATTTTATAAAGAGTTATATTTTTTCTAGATTTGGCACACTGCAAGCATTAATTAACGATTGTGGACTGTATTTTTGTAATACAGTAATCGACACACTTTTGAAAAAATATGGAGTAGTGAAACGAGTCACTACATCTTGTCACCCTCAATCAAACGACTAAGTGGAAGTATCAAATCAAGAAATCAAGTTGATTTTGGAGAAGACCGTTCAGCTAGATAGGAAATATTGAAGTTTTCGACTAAATGATGCACTGTAGGCGTACCATACAAGTTATAAATGACCCATAGGTATGTCCTCTTATAGAATAATTTTTGGTAAACCGTGTCATCTTCTTGTTGAGCTAGAACATAAAGCATTTGGGTGGTCAGGTAATACAACATGGAGTTGGAAGCTGTAGGTAAGCATCATAAGTTACATATTTAGGAACTTGAGGAAATTTGACGAGAAGCGTATGGAAGTGCCTAAATTTATAATGATAAGGTCAAAGCATACCATGACCAAAAGATAACTCGTAAACAATTTATGGTAGGATGGAAAGTATTACTTTATGACCTTACATTAAGAATTTTGGCAGGTAAGCTTCGGACTAAGTGGTTAGGGCCTTTTGTTGTTACTCATTAAAAGCGAAGAATCCGGAAAAATTATTAAGGTCAATGGACAGTGATTAAAGCCTTTCTACGAGAATTTTCAAGTCCACATTGTAATACCCCTTAGATGTATTCAACATTGGAACAGGATACGAGGCATTACCGGACTTACATCGCAAGCAAACATACAATTCCAAGTCATAAATTTCAACCAAATTAAAAAAAGAACATTTGTATTCAATCATAAAGTCCCTAATGCGAGCCTACGAGGCCCAGAACATGCTTTGGGAGTGGTTTAGGACTAAACCGATAACTCAAGGAATTTTTACAAAATTTAGAAAATTTTTGCTATGTGCAGAGGTCACACGCCTGTGTGGTTTGGGACATGCCCGTGTAGGCAGGTCGTGTGGTCACACACACCGGTGTCCCTAACCCTGTAACTCTTTGTTTTGTAAAGCATGAACAAATTGTGGTCACACGGTCAAGTCACACGTCCTTGTGCTAGGTTGTGTGGTTAATTAAATTTCATAAAATAGGTGCAAACTTCACACAGCCAGGACACACGCCCAAGTCCGGGTCCATGTCCCTTACATGGCTGAGACAAACGCCTGTGTCTCTGCCCGTGTGCTCAATTCTGAGCATTCTATTTTTCAAAATTTAGATGTAGGGGACACAGCCAAAACACCTGCCCATGGGACAGGCCGTGTGTCACACACGGCTTAGACACACACCCGTGTGTTTACCCGTGTGGATAAAATAAAGGCTATTTACCAAGCCATTTGCCACCCTCATTTACATACACGCATACACATTCAATGGCATAAACCATGGTATGCTTAGGTAACCAAAACATCCACAATCATGGTCAACACAAGTCAATGCATTGTCAACATCTATCATACTCATGACATTCCATTATGCCAAATCAAACATACCAAATTCACATTGAAAACACCGCAAAGACTACTTTCAATTTGCTTTAACTTATCAAGATAATCCATCATACCGATAAACCAAACTCATCCATTTCTCTACAAGTCAATAAGCCATAATCAACATTTAGGAAATCAATATAAAGCACATCACCAAAGGGGCATTGGCACATACATGCACATATATATTTATATATATGAGCTTACAACCAATTTAACCAAAATGAGCCCATTTACATGGCTAAATACCAAATCAAACCCTTGACAATTACAAGCTAATACATTTGGCCAAAATCATGATGACACATATAACAAAATGACCAAGTCCTTATACATGCCATACACTCAAAATGTTTAAGATCACTGATACCCAAAATGATAATTTGATAGTGTGATGCGATCTCCGACAATCTCCAATCCGAGATAGCTTGGTGACACTATAAAACATAGGACAATAAAACAAAGTAAGCTATATAGCTTAGTAAGCTCATATAAAATAAATAAGCAAATCTTACCATACATTTAACATTCAAATACTAAATATCAGACGATGTAATTTCCCATAATCTCATAACCATATTTCATTCCATCACAAACTTACCTTGAGTTCATCATTTCACAAATTTAATAATCATAAGTTTTGTGCACATACCCGTACCAACTCGCAATGGTTTCATACTTATTCTCGTCTTTGACAGACCTAATGAACCACTCAGAATAAAAATATTGGATACTCGGGAAATCTTGCACACAAGGTGCCACATATGTAGCCATTGCTACCTCTATCTCATAACACATATATGCTCGCTCTCAAGCCATCAATGGGCCTACTCACACAAGTTTTCAGTCAAGATGTGGCTACACGGTGCTGCTCACACAAGCTGTCAAGTAAGCACAACATATGTCGATATACTCAGCCACCGGTAGGACGTAAAACACCAGCACCCGGACCACATAACATAAAACCCTAGTGACATGTCACTTGTATCCTAATCTATTCCTAAGGTTCGATTGGGATTTATCGCTTGCCAAAATGTCATCGAACGTGTCCGTAGAGTCATTTACCAATTCATACAAAATTAAAGCATTTAAAATACAATTATAATAAAGCTTATTTATATACGAACTTACCTCAAATGCAAAAAGAACAAAAGGGATCTATTCGTCAATTATTTTATTTTTCCCTCGATATACACTTGAACTTTGTTTTTCTCAATCTATAATACCACATGTAACTTATGTAATCATCAAGCTATTCAATTCGGTCCAAAATCACATTATGGTAAAAATTACATTTTTACCACTACCATTTCAACATTTTACAATTTGGTCCCTAGGCTCGTAAAATGAATTTCTTTCAATTTCGTCATAGCCCAAGCCTAGTCGAATATTTCTTGTACTCATAACAGCCCACATTTTTCATTTACTCACACTTTTCTACACATTTTATAACCTTTTACAGATAAGTCCATATTTGACGTTTTTATCAAAAATCACTTTACAAATGTTGTTTAACTAACAACAAACATGCATTTTCTACCATCAAACATCAAATTACAAACATATTCAACATGTTAAAATTTTAGACTTTATCTTTCTTTCAAATTAGTCATTGAAATAGCTAGATCAAGCTACAACGATCTCAAAAATATAAAAATCATTAAAAAAGGGACAAGAATGGACTTACAATTGAGATTGAAAGCTTGGCCAAAACCCTAGCTATGGCTTCTTGTAAAATTCGACTATGGGGGGGACTAAATTAAGAATATGGACACTTTTGTTTAGGTAATTTTTTCTTTATTTACCAAATTACTAAAATGTCCTTAATGCGTAACTTTAAAATTTCACCTAACCATGTCCATTTTTGTCCATCCTAAAGTAAAATGGTCTAATTACCATTTAAGGATCTCCAATTTAAAATTTCATAGCAATTAGACACCTTTAACTTCTAGAACTCAAATTTTACACCTATTGCAATTTCGTCTTTCTAGTCAAATTGAGTAGTCAATAGATAAAATTTCTTAACGAAGTTTTCACACAATTATGCTATAGACCTTAAAGATTAATAAAATAAATATTTGTACTTTAGATTTGTTGTCCCAAAACCACTGTTCTGATTTGACCCAAAAATGGGCTGTTACACACGTGGTTGAGGAATTAGTCCTCGAAGAGTCGGTTAAATAAATTTCCAGGTCGTTGAGCTAACGACGTTAAACAAAAGCGCTTTTGGGAGGCAACCCAATTTTATTTTCATTTATTTAATTTTTAGTTTTAGTAAGATTTAGGTTGTAAATAAATAAATTTTTATTTAATCCAATTAATTTGATGTTTTCAGGAATGTAATTGAGGTTATGAATTTTTTCCAAAAGTCAGATAATGATGGTGGCGTGGGCACGACATTCTAAATGGTGACAATTGTTTGCCTAAAAATTAAAAAAAAACCAATATCCTTAACCTTCATACAATCCCAAAACCCAAATCCAATACCTACCCACTATCCCATTTAACTTAACTACCCCAAATCCACTTACCCAAATACCAAATTACCCATATAATAAACCCAATACTCAATGCCATGATCCAAAACTCCTATAAGTCCAATACCCAAATAGTCCTAAAAGAAAAAAAAAAGAAATTGGGCCGAACAGCCTATTAGGCCAAAAAGAGAAAAAAAAGAAAGAAAGAGAAGAAGTGGACAAGAAGGCCCAACCGGCCACAAGGGAAAAAAGAAAAGAAAAAAAGAGGACAAAAAAGGGAAAAAGAGAAAAAAATAAAACACCCAAATCCTTAAAACCCCAAACCCTCTCTTCATCTTCTCCATCTTCTTAATAAAAAAACCTAACCCCACACCAAACCCATACTATCGTCGCCGCCACATTGCTATGCAATTGCCACCCTTTCTTTTGGCACTGTTGACAACATCACCAATACTCCTTTTCTTTTCTTTTTCCATATTTCCCCTCCACCCGAAACCACCATTTGCTGGCCTCCTTCACCACTATGCCACTGTCGAATGGAGCCCTCACCCACGTATCGCACTTTTTCCGATCTGAGCCGTCATTTTCACGACACCGCTCCTCCCTCCCCTATCTCATCTATTTCTTTTTCTCCAACACCAAACAACCAAATCAGCCCCCACCACCTTAACTAGCAACATACCCAAAATCCCCACCGTCACCCTTCAATAAATCAGCACAAAACCATGTAGCCGTTGTCGCCGTCTCCGTCACTACCCTAGCAAGCAAAACTTTTTATTCATGATGCCTACATGAAAGCCATGGTTTGAACCCGGAACCAAATGATTGACAATATTTTTGCTTCACTCAATCAAAGTCGACATCGATTTTCACCGCATTTAGTTGTCGATATAGCCAACGACAACTTAGAACCTTCTCCACCTCCTCCAAGACAAACGACCACACCAATGAGAATCCGTTGCCGATGAAGCCCGACAGGTCAATCCCTAATCTTCAACCTATTTTACCTTTACTAATGTATTATGTAGGTCATTCAAAGGAGGTTGAAATTTCTAATGCCGAACACGACTGTCCACCACTTGAGCCTATCGGCGACTGACACATGGTCAGTGACACCCCAATACAGTAGTATTGATGTTGCTGGAAATTCAAGTCCACCTGACTCGTCTAACAAATATGTTCGACCATAACGAGATGATCAACGCAATAAATGAGGTAGTGCAAATACTATTCCTAACAAAGGACGATTACGAGGGTTTTTAGACTTTTCAACCTCAAAACATCACGTAAAATATGACGACATTCGACAACTTTCGCTCCCAATCTATAAGCAAATCGATCTCTCTACTCTTGATTTGTTAAATATTTTCGATGCTGTGATTGGCTATTTTGATGCTATTGGCTGGAATTCATTTGCAAATATTTCTTGTAATGTATATTATGAGTTGATTTATGAATTCTACATCACATTTAGCTTCAATATTAATGCATTACAAACTGTTGAAACACAAAGCATTATCTGTTTTCATTTTCTTGGTAAGAACTTTCGAATGTCAATTTCTGAATTTAACATTGCCATGGGTTTCGTCGACCCTGACAATATTCGATCCGATTCCTATCATACTGCTCTGTTAGATATTCCAAGTAACTTTGATGCTCAAGATGTTTACTGTGTTTTAAGTCATTCTAATCAACTTTATAATCCAAACACCACAAAAGACTTATTGGTGTATGAACCTACTTTAAGATATATTCACCGATTTTTAACCTTTAGTTTTTCAAGTAGAAATGATTCGTCGTCTGTTCTAACTAAAACTAAACTATTTTTCTTGTGGTGTATTCATTATGGATTTAAAGTTAATTTAGGATATTGGTTTGCATGAAATTTTCATGTCGTTTTACGATATAATCGTCCACTAATACTCGGGTCATATATTACGAATTTAACCTCTCGACTTTTTCCCTCTGAAATTCAATTCTCATCCTTAACATGTGAATATTGTATGGACAACCTAGATAAATATTGTTTGGATTCAATGGGTTTGCTTGCTGACACCCCTACTACATGTTATTTTGTTCCTCCAGGTACACGGACTACTCACGAAAATATGGTTTTTTGCCAACGTCTACACATTAATACTAGGGAGCGCGAAGAGCAACCTCTATCTATGGAGGCATGTTTACGCCGAATCAAAGCTCGACTTGGAACAATAGAAAACGAAGTCTCCACAATCCTTGATATCCTGCAAAGTCATTACCCCCAACACCGACAACATCGTTAAAAGATATATGGGGAGTACTCTTAAGTTTTCTTTTTACTTGTTATTTGGGTTGCTGTCATTTATTTCATATGACACATGCTTGAGGACAAGCATAGTTTAAGTGGGGAGGCTGAAATAGTAAGTTAATGGTAAATATGCATGATTTTTGTTGCATGTTTCTCTTTTGCATATGTTCAATCTTATGCTAGATTTATTCGATAGTTTATTCCAACATTGAGCCTTGAATCTTATTACTTAGTCAATTTGGACAATTGGACAATTTTTGAATTAAAGTGTTCAAAGTATCTAGATTAGTCGACATTTGTGTTTTAAGGTTGATATATGTAACTAGAATTTTCATATAAATTGATTATTTGAAAAAATATTTGCTTGTACATAAATAAATAAATAAATAAAATGAATAAATAATTAAAGGCTCAAGTTATGAGTGAAAGTTTCGAAAATGTGACCGAATTGAGCAACTAGGATAAGGTGCTTGGGTTTTCATTTTATCTCACGTAAAAAGGTTCGAGTGACAAATCGGTAACTTGCAGGCATTCCACTAATCAAGCCTTCAAAAAAAAAAAGACTGTTTGAGCTGAATAACCAGGATAGGGTGCTTGGGTTCTCATCCTAGTTCTAGTAAAAAGTTTGGCCGTGTCTAAAATTTTTGTAAAACCTAATTAATTAATAATGCCTTGCAAATTTTTGATTCAAACTCAATTTAGTGAAATGATTTAGTTCACATATTTCAGTTTTACGACACTTGTTGGTTAAACTATATATTCTGAGCATTTATTTATTTTTGCCTATATTGTTTACATTGATTATGGTTGCAGAAAAGAGGCTCAATTTTTAATAATTTTAGAATAATTTCTAATGTTTGAAGGAACAATATGCTTGAGGACAAGCATGAGCTAAGTAGGGGGATTTTATAACATGTTAATTTGCCTGACATTTTGTGTTTAATTTGGTTTATTTCTGAATTGATCCCTGCTAAATTAGTGCTTTTATGTTTTAATCTTGTCAGGGATTCAATTGGGATGCTAAGAGACAATAACGAGCAGAAAAAGAACCAAATTGAAACATGATCAATAAAATACGGTTGAATAAAAATGTGGAGAAAACCAAGGACTCATTAGAATTTTTGACTTTGTAAAAGCCAAAAATAGAAAAAAAAAATCTTATTTTATTATTTTGATTTTATGTTAAAGTGGTTAATGCCAAAATTAGTAAATTCCATGTATATAAATAGGGCCTTAATGCACTTTAGAAAGACAAATCTAATTTTTCGATTTTGGTTTCAATTTGGAATTGAATTGGTGCATAACATTCTGCTACTTTGTTTCCAATTCTTGTTTCTTTTTCAAAATTCATCTAATTACTTTCCAAGTCCTTTTCCTTCCCAATTTCCACCATTTTTCATACAAATTGTAACGCCCCGAATTTTTGGCCTAGAAGAAATGGGCTTCTCATATCAGAGGAATTGGAATTTAGTTGTGCAAGTGAATGACACAACTGTGTATCTGTTTCAGTGGTTAAGTGTCTTAGGAAGTTCCTGAGAAGTCTTGGGTTCAAACCTTGGCTCTTGCAAAATTTCGGTTTTTAAGGGATGAACCATGGCTCTGGCATGTAGGCTTTATAAATAATTGTGGATGATTTACGACATTGAAAGAGCCTGTGGTTGGCATGTTGTGTAATTGTGAAGTCTAAGGTTCAAGTCTTGGGATGCACAATGGAGTATTTATTTTACTATTTGAGCTATGTAGGAGGTGGAGTTGGACTGAGACTCTGAGGTTGAATTGGTAATGAGAGTTTGAATAGAGTTTGAATGGGAGGTTGGAGTGATTTATGGAGTGTATCATGGAGAGATATTAAGAGAAAATCAAGGAGTGATTTATGGAGAGATTTAATGAGGAAAATATGGGATTTTATGTGGGTTATTGTTATCTTGTGTTCAAAGAATTTGGTTCCCATTCTTTTCCCAAAAAAATTATAGACAATAGTTTTCCTCTGCTTCTCAAGTCTGCCATTTTGTTCTTTGCCGATTTTTGCTAGATGGTTCTTTGCAATTTCTTTCGGTTCCCTTTTTGTTCTGTTCTTTCCTTTGGCAACATTTGCACCCTCCTCCTCCCTTACCGATTTTTTGTTGTCTTCTTTTGTTTCTACCAATTTCCTATTGAAATTTATTTTTTTTTTCTTTCACAACTTTGGATTTTCCTTATAAGCCATTCCTTCCTTAATCCTTGGTTTTCGTTGCTGCAACTTGCCACCTTTGTTTTGGGTTCTTACGTTATTGGTAAGTATCACAATTGTGAAGTATTCTTTTTGTTTATGGATTTTTGGCGAATCGATCGACTGTTCTATTTGTGAAGGTTAAGGGTTGGAACGACTCAGTTAGCGTTGGAGTAGTGCAACTCTACTGTTATGTGGTTGGAGGTAAAGTGGCTATATTTTGGTGGTGTTAAAGGAAAGTTATTCTTTTTCCCTTGGATATGAAATATGAATTGATGTTGGTATTGGGTCTTTATAGAATTGTCCACGGTGAATTGTGGAGCAGTGAACTATCTTGTTCGGATCTGCAGGTCCCAGAGTGCTCGATAGTGTTTTAAGCAAATTGCATAAGGTGTGCAGTAGTACCGTATTTGATAATCGGTCAAAAGCCGAAAGAGTGTGTGAATCCACACACATTGATTTGACCATAGGTCGACAAATGCCGAAATGCCAAAATACTGAAAAGCCGAAAAGTCAAAGGAGGAGCTTAGAGCATGCGATCGTACGCACGGTAAACCGAGCGCACAAAACGTGGGTGTATGGTGAAAAAGGCCTCCATGAACGAATTCATGGGCTTAGGCCATAATGGGCCTGTGGGCCCGCTTGTGTAAATCTGACTGTTAGGTGGAAAGTAGTGGGGATTGTCATGTCGCGCACATGGCATAGGCCATTCTGGGCCTCATTGGGCTGAAGTGGGTCGTGTGGGCCCAATGGGCTCGTAGGCCCCGCATGGATAAAATCCTCGATAAGTGACAAACTTTGGACTGGGCTATGCAGTATGCATAGCCGTGGCTAATCCTGGGCTAATTGGGCCACACGAGCTGAGGGCCCATTTGGGCCGAATAATAGGCCTTGGGCCCATTTTCACCGATAGGACCGTTAGGGTTGTAAAAGTCGCTCGGGGCGACAATAAACATTTGGATGGGCTGATAAGCTTGTTTAGGCCAAACTATTTAGACTATCGAAATAACCCTAGTTTGTAAAATTATCGAAATACCCCCAGTTTGTAAAATTATCGAAATGCCCCCAGTTTATAAAATTACCAAAATATTCTAATTTGTAAAATTAACGAAATACCCTCGATTTTTAAAATTACCAAAATACTACCGATTTGTAGAATTACTAAAACACCCTTGATTTTTAAAATTACCGAAATACCCTTGTAGTGTAAAATTTCCAAAATACCCCTATAGGGTAAAATGATTGTTTTGCCCTTGTGGGTTGTAACACCCCGAACCCGAGACCGACACCGGAGTCGGACACGAGATGTCAACAAGCTTTGAAAAAAAATTTTCCAGACACTGCCCAGTCTGAGTACTAGTCGCTTCAAAAATCATATCTTGAGTTTCACAACTCGAAAATCAGTTTTGTGATTTTTCCCTGAAACTAGACTCATGTCCCCACCTATGTTATTTTTTCTAGAATTTTTGGTCGGGCCAATTAGTACAGTTTATTAGTCAAAGTCTCCCATGTTACAGGGGTCGACTACACTGACCTTTTCCCATTACGACTGGGATATCTCTCTGCACAGAGCTTCAATGCTGATGCCGTTTGTTTCTATGGAAACTAGACTCAGAGAGGAATCCATACATATATGGTATGACCCCTAATTATCTCTGGTCAATTTATAGTGAATTTCCAAAGCCGGAACAGGGAATCCAGAAACTGTTCTGGCCCTGTTCCACAAGAACCCGAATATCTCTTACTGTACTGTTCCTATGATTGTTTCGTTACTTCCATATGAAAGTAGATTCATCAAGGTTTGATTACATAATTTATTCACTATTTAATTCCACTCCTACGAATTCTTGTGATTTTTCCAATCCACACCACTGCTGCTATCAGCTTCTGTTTTCAAAGTAAACCTTACCTAATTTGGGGTTTCATGGACCAACTAGGGCCTTGTCATACATAAGCCCACATATGATCATACTTAGCCATTCTAGTGGCTGATCATTTGCTCAACACTTCCATTCCAACTATAGTTACATCATGAAACCATCTATACATTCATAAATACGAATGGTCTAATGCCATACTTCTACAAGCCATTTTCGCATGGCTGTACACTTATACATTTCATAAAGTACTCGAAAGACAACAATGGGTAGTCCTATACATGCCATATCAAAATTCAACCAAAATAGTACCCAAAAGAGCCTTTGATAGTGTGGGCGACTTCGACTTCAAGATCCCGAGTCCGATAGCTGGAGAACCAAAAATCTATAAAACAGAGGAGCAATATAACGAGTAAGCAATTTATGCTTAGTAAGTTTGAGCAAGGAATTCCAGCATGCACAAAGAATAGCACACATTTAGCTAAACGGAATATTTCATAATACGCAATTTACCGATGTCAAACTTGCTTCACAACATTAACAACCCTTATGTACATACACAATAAACTAACTTGGCCGAAGGCCGGTAGCTCGTTTATCAACTGAGCGAACATTTATTTGTAAGGGCTCGATTAAATTTAACACATACGTAACATATCCCCATATTGGGATGTTTTTCGAGTATTCGCTGGAATTTTACAGCAAGCTCATTCATTACCAAATCACGTACCTTCGGGATTTAACCAGATATAGCTCCTCGTTCAAATGCCTTCGGGACATAGCCCGGTTTTAGTAACTCACACAATGCCTTCGGGACATAACCCGGATTTAACAACTCGCACGAATGCCTTCGGGACTTAACCCGGATTTAATAACTCGCACGAATGCCTTCGGGACTTAACCCGGATTTAGTATCTCGCACAAAGGCCTTCGGATCTTAGTCCGGATATATTCACTTAGCACAAAGCCTTCGGGACTTAGCCCGGACAGCATTCAATTAATCATGCACATTCACATTTCATTTTCATTTGCGAAAACTCAAGCACAAGGCACATATCGTCCTTGCACATTCGGCTCAATAGCCACACATAGAGCATGATTTAATCACATTGTAATTTAAGCTCTCTTACTCAAGAACTTACCTCGGGTGTTGTCGAACGATTCCGCTAGCTATTCAACCACTTTTTCCTTCCCTTTATCGGTTTTATTTCCCCTTTGCTCTTGAGCTTAATCAAACAAATAAATTGATTTCATCATTTAGGCATCAAAAGATGAACACAAGGCACTTAGCCCATATTTATACATTAGACATTAAAGTCTCATACATGCAAAAATCATGCATCAACACAACATATTAGCTAATTTCTTTCCCCTTGGCCGAATATGCATGTCCATTTTTGGGGTCGATTTCAACACTTAATACACACATATACACACTAGTAAAGCATCCTCCCCCTTTTCATCAATTTAACACATGCATTGCTCATTAACATGCAAAGTTACATTCGGCCTTAGCACACATCTTGCTAGCCGATTCTTCTCCATTTAGCAACCAATGCACATATGTGCTCACACAAAAATGCTAAAAAGGAGGTTCAAGAATCATCAAACCATCATCACATGCATCATTAACAAGCTTCATATTTTGCATGCAATGGCATTAACACAACCTCCACCTAGGCCGAATCTTAACTCATCCTCATGCCTCATCACCACAACATCAAACATCAACCAAGAATGATGCATCCATGGTCAAGTGCCATTTCCATCACATAGCAAGATTTAGACCATGGGTTAGGTAGAACTCAAGCTAACAACTAAAACATGCATGCCTCTCATGGAACATCATCAAACATACCTTAGCCTAGCTACATGCATGGCCGAATCTCTTCACCTTTCTTCTTCTTTCCTCCTTAAAATTTTTGGCCAAGGATGAACCAAAGGATGAGAAATTTTTCTTTGTTTTTCTTTCTAGTTTTGGCAAGCATGAAGATGAGAAAAGGATGAACAAAATTCCCCCTTTCTCTTCTTTAGCTCACGGCAATGGGGGGGGCAACTACACATTTTTTTTTCTTTTGTTTCCATTTCTTTATTACCCATACTCCTTATTTTATTCTTCCACTAACAAAACATGTTTCATGACATGTTTTGCCCATCATTCTTTGTCATGGCCGGCCACTACTCATTAGGGGGGGAATTTGACATGCAAGTCCCCCTTTGTCCACATGCACTAATAGGTCCTCACACATTGACCTATCACATTTTAGAATTTTCTCACATAAGTCCTATTGACTAAATTCACATGAAATCAACCAAATTGAAGCTTGAAATTTTCACACATTCATAATTACATATTCTAGACAATAAGTATCACATTCAAACGTTTCGGTGACTCGGTTTAGCGGTCCCGAAACCACTTCCCGACTAGGGTCAACTTTGGGCTGTCACAACTCTCCCCCACTTAAGAAATTTTCGTCCCCGAAAATCTTACCGGTAAATAAGTTTGGGTATCGTTCTTTCATCGAGCTCTCGGTCTCCCAAGTAGCTTCCTCGATCCCGTGTTTGAGCCATAACACCTTTACTAGCGGAACTCTTTTGTTTCGCAACTCCTTCACTTCACGAGCTAGGATACGCATCGGTTCTTCTTCATAGCTCATGTCGACTTGAATTTCAACCTCTGATGGGCTAATTATGTGCGATGGATCAGATCGATAGCGTCGAAGCATCGAAACATGAAAGACGTCATGAATCTTTTCATGCTCCGGGGGCAAAATCAATCTATACGCAACCGGGCCAACTCGTTCGGAGATTTCGTACGGCCCAATGAATCTTGGGCTCAACTTGCCCTTACGGCCGAACCTGAGTATCTTTTTCCAAGGTGAAACCTTAAGGAACACTTTGTCTCCCACCTGATACTCGATGTCTTTTCGTTTCAAATCTGCATACGATTTCTGACGATCCGTGGCTACCTTCAGACTTTCACGGATTACCCTTACTTTCTGTTCAGCATCTCTAATCAAATCAACTCCGAAAATTTTACTTTCACCGAGCTCGGTCCAAAACAATGGTGTACGGCATTTACGACCGTACAAAGCCTCGTAAGGTGCCATCTTAATACTTGATTGAAAACTATTGTTGTAAGCGAATTCAATCAAAGGTAAGTACCGTTCCCATGAACTACTGAACTCGAGGATGCAACATCTCAACATATCCTCAAGTATCTGAATTATCCGCTCGGATTGACCATCGGTTTGGGGGTGAAAAGTAGTGCTAAAATGCAGCTTGGTACCCAGAGCTTCTTGCAATTTCTTCCAAAATCGTGAGGTGAATCTCGGATCTCTATCCGACACGATAGAAACAGGTACCCCGTGTAGTCTCACAATTTGATAAACGTACAATTCAGCTAGTTTATCCAATGAAAAATCCGTACGTACGGGGATGAAATGAGCCGACTTAGTCAGTCTATCAACAACAACCCATATCGCATCCTTCTTACTTGCTGACAAGGGCAGTCCGGACACAAAGTCCATTGTGACTCGATCCCATTTCCACTCGGGTATCATGATCGGCTGGAGTAATCCTGAAGGCACTTGATGTTCCGCTTTCACTTGTTGACATATTAAACATCTCGAAACAAAGTCGGAGATGTCCCGTTTCATACCATGCCACCAAAATTGACGTTTCAAATCGTTGTACATTTTCGTACTCCCCGGGTGAAATGACATTTGGCTACCATGGGCTTCGTTCAGAATCATCGAAATGAGTTCCGAATTCCTTGGAACACACAAACGATTTCTAAACCTCAAACAATCATCATCATCAATTTGAAACTCCGATTCCTCGTTCGGAAAACACTTAGCCCGTTTTGCAACCAATTCATCATCGACTTTCTGAGCTTCACGAATTTGGTGAGTCAATAATGGTTTAGCTTTTAATTCAGCTACTAACACACTGTCTGGTAGAACAGACAAATGCACGTTCATCGCTCGTAAAGCAAACAATGACTTTCGGCTTAAGGCGTCCGCAACCACGTTAGCCTTTCCCGGGTGGTAATCAATGACAAGCTCGTAATCTTCCAACAACTCAAGCCAACGTCTTTGTCGCAGATTCAAGTCTCGTTGAGTCATCAAATATTTGAGACTTTTGTGATCCGAAAATACATGGCACTTCTCACCAAACAGATAATGTCGCCATATTTTTAAAGCAAACACGATGGCAGCTAGTTCGAGATCATGGGTCGGATAATTCCTCTCGTGTGGCTTCAATTGTCTCGACGCATAGGCCACGACTCGACCTTCTTGCATCAATACGCAACCCAACCCAAGTAGGGATGCGTCACTATAAATGACAAACTCTTTACCTGATTCGGGTTGCACCAAAATTGGAGCTTCAGTCAAATGAGTTTTCAGTTGGTCGAAACTTTTCTGACATTTCTCCGTCCACTCGAACCTAACATCCTTTTGAAGTAGCTTCGTCATTGGTGTGGCTATCATCGAGAAACCCTTCACAAATCGTCGGTAATAACCGGCGAGCCCCAAAAAGCTCCGAACTTCAGTAACATTTCTCGGAGGTTTCCAGTCAAGTATGGCTGAAATTTTGTTCGGGTCAACTCGAATACCCGACGCGGATACCACATGACCCAAGAAGCTAACCTCTCTTAACCAGAACTCACACTTACTGAACTTAGCATATAACTGCTTATCCCGCAAAATTTGCAGCACTAGCCTCAGATGCTCAGCATGTTCGGTCTCATCTCTTGAATAGACCAAAATGTCATCAATGAACACAACTACGAACCGATCCAAATACGGTCTGAAGATCCGATTCATCAAATCCATAAATACTGCAGGGGCATTAGTGAGCCCAAACGGCATCACTAAGAATTCGTAGTGACCATATCTCGTTCTGAAGGCAGTTTTAGGAATATCGGAATCTCGAATTCGCAACTCATAATAGCCCGATCTCAAATCTATTTTTGAGAACACTGAGGCTCCCTTCAGTTGGTCGAACAAATCATCGATGCGCGGCAACGGATATTTGTTCTTTATCGTCACTTTATTCAGCTGACGATAGTCAATGCATAACCTCATGGTTCCGTCCTTCTTTTTCACGAACAATACTGGTGCACCCCAAGGTGGGAAACTTGGGCGAGCGAAACCTCTATCCGTCAGTTCTTGCAACTGAGCTTTCAACTCCTTTAACTCGGTTGGTGCCATACGATACGGAGCTATCGAAATTGGCGTAGTCCCAGGTACAAGCTCAATGCCAAACTCTACCTCCCGAACAGGTGGTAAACCCGGTAATTCTTCTGGAAAAACATCTGGGTATTCACAAACCACCGGCACAGATTCGGGTTTCTTTTCTAATTCTTTGTCACCAAGTACGTACGCAAGGTATGCTTCGCACCCTTTTCTTACATATTTCTGTGCCAACATTACTGATATTACAGCTGGCATCCCCTCCAAGTCCGCAGACTCAATTTGGATTACTTCGTTATTTGCGCACCTCAAATCAATAGTCTTGCTCTTGCAATTCACAATCGCATCATGCGCGGTCAACCAATCCAAACCAAGGATAACATCAAATTCATCAAACGGCAAAAGCATCAAATCCGCCGAAAAACAGGAACCTCGAATTTCCAGGGGACATTTCTCACACACTTTGTCGACAAGCACGTAATGACCCAAGGGATTTGACACCCGAATTACAAACTCAGTAGACTCAATAGGTAAAGTCTTACTGGATGCTAAGGTTTCACATGTGTAAGAATGAGTAGAACCGGGGTCAATCAAAGCAATTACATTAGTATCAAAGAGAGTGAATGTACTGGTAATAACATCAGGCGAAGAAGCATCCTCGCGGGCAGTATAGCATAAGCTCTAGCAGGCGCACGAGCTTCGGATCTGGTTATATCATCTCTTGATCCTCTGTGACCACCACTAGCATTGCCCGTATTTCCAGATGGTCTACCTCGAGCAGTGGTAGCACCCGGTTTCCCACTCTGATTTTCATTCTGTTCAAACAACCTCGGGCAATCTTTAGTGAAGTGGTCAACTGATCCGCACTTGTAACAGGAGCGGTCAGGGAATCTACAACTCCCCGAATGCCATTTACCGCAATATCGACATTTCGTTCTATCTTGACGTTCATTCCCAACACTGGCGACCGAAGTGCCTCGTGTACCCACAGGGGGTCGATCACGATCTCGTCTAAAAAGGCCCGAAGTGCCTCTAAACTGGCCCGCATCATCTCGAAATCTCTTCGATGTCTGTTGAAGAGACCTTCCCGAGGATCTTTTACGGAACTCTCCAGTTCCCTCATCAACTCTTTGCTTTTCTTTTCTAAGCTCTTCGGCTTTACAAGCTCGTTCAACAAGTACCACGAACTCTCGTATTTCAAGAACGCCAACGAACATTTTTATATCTTCATTCAGCCCATCCTCGAAGCGTTTACACATAATAGCTTCGGACGAAACACATTCCCGAGCGTATTTGCTAAGTCTAACAAATTTTCGCTCGTAATCAGTAACCGACATGGAGCCTTGCTTAAGCTCAAGAAATTCCTTCCGTTTTTGATCAACAAATCTCTGACTGATATACTTTTTCCGAAACTCAGTTTGGAAAAACTCCCAAGTTACTTGCTCTCGGGGCACAATAGAAGTCAGAGTACTCCACCAATAGTAGGCAGAATCACGTAGCAAGGAGATAGCACACTTTAGGCATTCATCGGGTGTACAAGATAGCTCATCGAGTACCCGGATAGTGTTGTCCAGCCAAATTCAGCTTGCTCGGCATCATCGCTATCCATAGCCTTAAATTCAGTAGCCCCATGTTTTCGGATTCTGTCAACTGGGGCTTATTTGACCTTATTTGGTCCGTTACCGGTGGTATTGTAGGTGCGGGGGTAGTATTTGTCGGGAATGGAGGTTGTGGAACAGCCATATTAGTTCGAATGTATTGGTTAAACCAATCATTCATCACGCTATAGAATGCTTGTCTAGCTTCATCATTCGGATTACTAGCATTAGGTTGAGAGTCTGCCGGCACTGTCCCTTGTGCGGGAGCAGGCGCTACACTCTCAAGATCATCAGCTACCTCTCGGTCACGATCGGGATCCATTACTATAAACACATTTACAATTGTCGGAAATCACCACACTATCAAGTAATCACATAAAATGGCATGTATAGCTAGACCCAACACATTATGGTAGTCCTAGAATCGACTAAACCGTAGCTCTGATACCAATAAAATGTAACACCCCGAACCCGAGACCGACACCGGAGTCGGACACGAGATGTCAACAAGCTTTGAAAAAAAATTTTCCAGACACTGCCCAGTCTGAGTACTAGTCGCTTCAAAAATCATATCTTGAGTTTCACAACTCGAAAATCAGTTTTATGATTTTTTCCTGCAACTAGACTCATGTCCCCACCTATGTATTTTTTTCTAGAATTTTTGGTCGGGCCAATTAGTACAGTTTATTAGTCAAAGTCTCCCATGTTACAGGGGTCGACTACACTGACCTTTTCCCATTACGACTGGGATATCTCTCTGCACAGAGCTTCAATGCTGATGCCGTTTGTTTCTATGGAAACTAGACTCAGAGAGGAATCCATACATATATGGTATGACCCCTAATTATCTCTGGTCAATTTATAGTGAATTTCCAAAGGCGGAACAGGGAATCCAGAAACTGTTCTGGCCCTGTTCCACAAGAACCCGAATATCTCTTACTGTACTGTTCCTATGATTGTTTCGTTACTTCCATATGAAAGTAGATTCATCAAGGTTTGATTACATAATTTATTCACTATTTAATTCCACTCCTACGAATTCTTGTGATTTTTCCAATCCACACCACTGCTGCTATCAGCTTCTGTTTTCAAAGTAAACCTTACCTAATTTGGGGTTTCATGGACCAACTAGGGCCTTGTCATACATAAGCCCACATATGATCATACTTAGCCATTCTAGTGGCTGATCATTTGCTCAACACTTCCATTCCAACTATAGTTACATCATGAAACCATCTATACATTCATAAATACGAATGGTCTAATGCCATACTCCACTTCTACAAGCCATTTTCGCATGGCTGTACACTTATACATTTCATAAAGTACTCGAAAGACAACAATGGGTAGTCCTATACATGCCATATCAAAATTCAACCAAAATAGTACCCAAAAGAGCCTTTGATAGTGTGGGCGACTTCGACTTCAAGATCCCGAGTCCGATAGCTGGAGAACCAAAAATCTATAAAACAGAGGAGCAATATAACGAGTAAGCAATTTATGCTTAGTAAGTTTGAGCAAGGAATTCCAGCATGCACAAAGAATAGCACACATTTAGCTAAACGGAATATTTCATAATACGCAATTTACCGATGTCAAACTTGCTTCACAACATTAACAACCCTTATGTACATACACAATAAACTAACTTGGCCGAAGGCCGGTAGCTCGTTTATCAACTGAGCGAACATTTATTTGTAAGGGCTCGATTAAATTTAACACATACGTAACATATCCCCATATTGGGATGTTTTTCGAGTATTCGCTGGAATTTTACAGCAAGCTCATTCATTACCAAATCACGTACCTTCGGGATTTAACCGGATATAGCTCCTCGTTCAAATGCCTTCGGGACATAGCCCGGTTTTAGTAACTCACACAATGCCTTCGGGACATAACCCGGATTTAA
The DNA here is from genome assembly GCF_007990345.1 of Gossypium hirsutum. Taxonomy (NCBI): domain Eukaryota; kingdom Viridiplantae; phylum Streptophyta; class Magnoliopsida; order Malvales; family Malvaceae; genus Gossypium; species Gossypium hirsutum. The sequence continues at coordinate 18,165,523 of NC_053432.1, forward strand.
CAACTCGCACGAATGCCTTCGGGACTTAACCCGGATTTAATAACTCGCACGAATGCCTTCGGGACTTAACCCGGATTTAGTATCTCGCACAAAGGCCTTCGGATCTTAGTCCGGATATATTCACTTAGCACAAAGCCTTCGGGACTTAGCCCGGACAGCATTCAATTAATCATGCACATTCACATTTCATTTTCATTTGCGAAAACTCAAGCACAAGGCACATATCGTCCTTGCACATTCGGCTCAATAGCCACACATAGAGCATGATTTAATCACATTGTAATTTAAGCTCTCTTACTCAAGAACTTACCTCGGGTGTTGTCGAACGATTCCGCTAGCTATTCAACCACTTTTTCCTTCCCTTTATCGGTTTTATTTCCCCTTTGCTCTTGAGCTTAATCAAACAAATAAATTGATTTCATCATTTAGGCATCAAAAGATGAACACAAGGCACTTAGCCCATATTTATACATTAGACATTAAAGTCTCATACATGCAAAAATCATGCATCAACACAACATATTAGCTAATTTCTTTCCCCTTGGCCGAATATGCATGTCCATTTTTGGGGTCGATTTCAACACTTAATACACACATATACACACTAGTAAAGCATCCTCCCCCTTTTCATCAATTTAACACATGCATTGCTCATTAACATGCAAAGTTACATTCGGCCTTAGCACACATCTTGCTAGCCGATTCTTCTCCATTTAGCAACCAATGCACATATGTGCTCACACAAAAATGCTAAAAAGGAGGTTCAAGAATCATCAAACCATCATCACATGCATCATTAACAAGCTTCATATTTTGCATGCAATGGCATTAACACAACCTCCACCTAGGCCGAATCTTAACTCATCCTCATGCCTCATCACCACAACATCAAACATCAACCAAGAATGATGCATCCATGGTCAAGTGCCATTTCCATCACATAGCAAGATTTAGACCATGGGTTAGGTAGAACTCAAGCTAACAACTAAAACATGCATGCCTCTCATGGAACATCATCAAACATACCTTAGCCTAGCTACATGCATGGCCGAATCTCTTCACCTTTCTTCTTCTTTCCTCCTTAAAATTTTTGGCCAAGGATGAACCAAAGGATGAGAAATTTTTCTTTGTTTTTCTTTCTAGTTTTGGCAAGCATGAAGATGAGAAAAGGATGAACAAAATTCCCCCTTTCTCTTCTTTAGCTCACGGCAATGGGGGGCAACTACACATTTTTTTTCTTTTGTTTCCATTTCTTTATTACCCATACTCCTTATTTTATTCTTCCACTAACAAAACATGTTTCATGACATGTTTTGCCCATCATTCTTTGTCATGGCCGGCCACTACTCATTAGGGGGGGAATTTGACATGCAAGTCCCCCTTTGTCCACATGCACTAATAGGTCCTCACACATTGACCTATCACATTTTAGAATTTTCTCACATAGGTCCTATTGACTAAATTCACATGAAATCAACCAAATTGAAGCTTGAAATTTTCACACATTCATAATTACATATTCTAGACAATAAGTATCACATTCAAACGTTTCGGTGACTCGGTTTAGCGGTCCCGAAACCACTTCCCGACTAGGGTCAACTTTGGGCTGTCACATGGGTAAATCACCGACATAGACTATGAATTTGACCAATTTGGCTGTGATCGTATGACTGTGTTTTAATTGACTTGATGGTGGTTGTACAACTAATATGCTTTTAATATATGTTTAAATGATTGTTACTGAGCATGGCCATTTTGCATACACATGTGATGATTGAGCATGACATATACGACATATTGCATAGGGTTGGGACATTGATAAGGAGGAAGTTCTGATAGGATCACACGGGTCGCATAAGACGACTATGGATCCAGTATTGATTTGTTAAGGTCGCACGGGTCGCACGAGACGACTGTGGACCGATGAACGGCTTAGTGCTGCTTAATCTGAATATGGCTTTGTGCCAACCTAAATATGGCTTTGTGCTATGTTGATTATGGCTTTGTGCAAATAGTATTTACCAATGGCAATGTGCCTATCATATTTATCCATGACTCTGTGTCGATCATATTTACCCATGGCTGTGTGCCGATTATATTACCGTCGCTGATGGCTATGTGCCAAACTTATTACAGTTACAGATGGCTTTGTGCCAATTATAATACCGCTACTGAAGGCTTAAAGCTGTATATGTACTAGTAGCTTTACTACGATTTTGATTAGTGCTGCAACTGGTGCTAACATTGTAAGTGTAGGGATGGCGTGGGTGAGTTATTCCCTATAGGTAGTGCAGGGTTGGACAGAGGCAAGTGCAGGGTTGGATGGGATAGGATACATCCATGCATTCACACATTCTATTTTGTTACTGAGATAGGCTAGGCCCAATTGATTCTGTTATGGGCTGTGACCCAAATGATAATGTAATGGGCTTTGGCCCACTTATGCTTTGAACTGGACTGTACTGTTGCTGTTAAAGGGCACTGGCATTGGCACTAGCCCATACTGTTTTTGTTTCAGTACACTGACTGTAACTCTAGTAAGGGGATTACACACTAAGTTTTCAGAAACTCACCCCGTCTATTAACTATGCAGGTAATCCCTAGCATTAGGAGGATCAGTGCTGCGAGGGACTCGGAGATGGCCACATGATTGCCTTTGGACTTTATTTATGTTTTAGATTCCGTTTTGGGTTTTCAACTTTTGTAATAAGGCCTCTTAAAGTTTTTGGATTTTAACTTTGGGTTTTATATACTTCGATTTATAAAAATTTTTAAACAACACTACGTTTCCGCAACATTCTCGTAATGATTTCGTAACTTAGTTTTTAACATCACATTTTCGTAAATGAGTTACTTTTAAAGTTAGCTTCCGCAACTTAAAAGAAATTTTGGGAATAGAATTAATAACTTTTCAATGTACCACTTTATAAAATAAAGTAACGTAACTGTGATTTTACTCAAGTTTTCAAATAAGAAGGGTTTTCAATGAAAACATGGTTTTCGAAAAACACTTCAATGTGACACGTCAAGTTCAGGCCTAACTTCTAGGCCGAGTTTGGGGTGTTACACAAATCCAATCACCTTCCATAACCTACAAGCATGATTAAATCCATGTTACACTAAATTTCATCTTTGCTTTAGGCTGGTGTTCTTTTAGATTGGGAATCGTGAGATATGTATTCGTGCTAAAAATCCTTTCAATTGGTATTCACTTTTTTCCTAAGTATCGAGATTGACAACTCATCCTTTAAGGTTAACTCAATTCCAAGTCAAAAAGTGCACATTGGGTTGGATTCAGGTTTCTAACAGTTGGAGAGACGAGCCAGCCATGCTGTATTTGGATCTACGAGAACAAATCAAGGAGGAAGCAATCGGGTTTAAATGACCCACGCGATTGAGGTCGTTAATTCGAGTTGGATTCTTCAGAGTACAAGGCTGCTAGAATTTTGAATCGGGAACATGTGTATCTCGAATAGATAATCGGTAAGGGTTCATTTGCAGGTCGTACCAGGACTAGCTGCGAGAGGAAGAATTGGTGGTTAGGACATTCTTAACTGCTATAGCCAGCTTATCGTTTGGAGGAGAAGATTAATTTTTGAGGATTGATTCTTAATCCGGAATCTACTGAGTCTAGGGTTAAGGCTTATTATCTCTGTTTACAAAAGTCTAAATTTATTTCTATATCCAAATTTATTTCTAATATTAATTAATTTTTTATTTACACTGATTCGATTATTTCCTTTCTAAACATTTTCATAACCCCCAGATTTATTTCTTCATTTTTTGCAGATTCATTAGGAGTCGAGGGCACGACTTTTGCCATGACCTTCGACACGACAAACATTCTATTCACAAGATAAATGCAGTAGTTTATTATAACATCCAATCCCTGTGGACTCAACCCTACTACCACTCTTTACTACTATTTAGAGTTATTTTTGTAGGAATTATTTTTGAAGGTTTCGACACCCATCATTAAATTACATATTTACCTTTTAATTAAACATATATATGAGCTAAATTTTATCTTTAAACCATCCATATTAAACAAGAATGGTATAATTTCCAATTAAACCATTAAACATATAGGATTTACATATATTACAACTAGATTTTTACATATACTATAATTTAATCCTTTTCCTTAAATTAACTAAGGAAACATTAAAATTTCTTCACCAAAATTTAATACTACTCTAATGTAATTATATAATCATTAATTAAACAATAAAACATGCCTTTACCAATAGAAATTTTTGGTATCAAAATCACTATTCCGTTACCAATGAAAAACTGGATATTACAACTCTTCCCCCTAAAGGAATTTTCGTCCTCGAAAATCTTATCAAAGAAAAATCGAATATTGAGACTTCCTATTTTCTTCTATTTCCCACGTCAACTCTTCAAGCCCATGATTTTCCATAATACTTCAACTAACGGTACAGATTTATTTCTCAGCTCTTTTGTTTCCCGAGCTGAGATAGTTACAGATTCTTCATTGTAAGTTAATTATGTCTATACATTAATTTCTTTCGTACACAAAATATGCGATAGATCAGATCAGTATCATCGAAGCATGGAAATGTGAGTTCTGTTATGTTCTGGTGGTAAGGATAAATGGTATGCTATCGATCCTATTCTTTCAAGAATTTCATACTGCATGATGAATCTAGGACTGAGTGTAACAGTCCGGTTTAGACCTTAGTCAGAATAGTGGTTTCGGAACCACATATCCTAGTTAAAAAATATTTAAATATTATTTTTTGTGTTTATGATATGTGAATGAGCATGTGTGAAAGTTTCGTATGAAAATTTAACTGTTTGTGTGCTCAATTTGATAAAAGGACTTAATCGCGTAAAATGTAAAAGTTGTCTGCTGTTTGTTAAAAGTGCCTATTTGATTTGGCTCATTAATTGTGAGATCCTTATGTGGTGATTTTACCATTTTAAGATTGATTGGACCTTAATGACCTTGTATATAATGAATTTATAATGATTTATAAAAGGGAAAAATAGGAAAATTGTTATTAAAGTTATTATTAATAAAAGAAAAACATGAATTAGGTGATATATTCATCACCATTGCCGAAATTCACAAAAGAAAAAAGAAAGAAATAAGATTGATAGGGTTCGGTTACCTATTTTGGTGATTGAGGTATGTGTTTTGATTGGTTTTTAATAATTTCTACGTTTTTGTAATCGTTGCTTCGTATACTATCAAGCCCATGCCTCAATTTTTGATTTTGATGATGATTTTGAAATGTGCCATGGATTAATTCATGAGCATTATGTTGTTAATTGATCAAATATGAAAGTTTGATGTCGGGTTTATATGTTTTGTCTTTGGATTTTTGATGATTTTGAGTAAAATGGGCTAAATTGTAAAAATGTTATTTTCAAGGACTAAAATGTAAAATAAATGAAATGTATGGACTTTTATGAGAGCTATGAAAATTCGGCTAAGCTTGTGTACAAGAAAATTATGTGTATTTTGTGATTTTGTGAATTAGGGACTAAAGTGTCAAAATGTAAATATGTAAGGGCTAGTTTGCGAAATGCCCTAACTGTGTGTATATGGATTGTTTTGAATGAATGTGTGATTGAATAAGTTAAATTTGAATTGATTTAGATTGGGAACTAAAGAATACAGATTAGATCGGGGAAAGTCGAAAGTCGTCGAGTAACCGATTCCATCTATCCGAATCTCTACGGGGTAAGTCAATATACAATAAACATGTTTGAATTGAATTCTTATTATTCATTTGATATTGAATTGTGATGAATGAATGTCTGAGCTAAATATATGCTCTCCGGGAAAGTATCAACAAAGTTCTGATGTTTGAAAAGCCCAGTACAAGCCTTAGGAATAGTTAGGATACATATGTCATAACATAGGATTTTCGATATCTGTTTTGCGTGTAAGACCATATCTGGGACATTGGCATCGTATCTGACTTCATGTAAGACCCTGTCTGGGACAGTGGCATCGATGTTTGATTATATATAAGACCACGCCTGGGATGTTGGCATTGTATATGTTCTCTGAGCTATCCGCGCATCCTTATGTTTCTAAATAGTTCAAACAGGCATTCCGAGAAAATAAATAACTTTGTGAAATTATATCAGATTCAGGTATGTTTACTTTGTATAGCTTATTTGAGAAAGAAAGGTAAGTATTTGAATATGAGATTTGTGTTAGCATTGGTATACAAAGTATAAATGATTTGATGATACTTATTTGCTTTGAAGGATATGCTTATTTGTATATGGCTTACTAAGCTTTTGAAAGCTTACTTTGTGTGTGTTTGCATTGTTTTATAGATATTGAAGCTACTGTGAGCTCGAGGATCGTCGAGAATCGTCACCACGCTATCAAACCTTATTTTGATACTTTGAAAATGAATATTTTAAAGTATGACATGTATAGGCTAGAAGTTGTGGAATTATGTTTTGTGATGTACATATTTAGCCATGTGATATGGCTAGTTTGTGTTTAAACTTATAGTTTGATAATGTATATGATATGTGATGCTAATGTGAAAATTTTGGTATGTTTTGGTTAACCAAAAGAAATGGTAAATGTTGAGAAGTTTTGGTATGTTTTGAGCATTTGATTGAATGATGTATTGATCGTATGTTTAGGTATGAATTTATTTATGAATTGAGATTTGAAATGATTGGTGATGTTGTAGCACGAATTATGTATGGTTTGGTATAGATATTGGCTGAAATGGTTGTGCATATATGCTTGATTTTTGCTTGTAGGTTGACCCAAATTGGGGTGGAAAATTGGCTATTCAAATGACCTATTTTTTTCCACACGAGTAGAGACACGGGTATGTGTCTCAGCCGTGTGTAACACATGGTCATGTTACACAGCCATGTGTCCCCTGGGTACCCTATGAATTAAAGTTAGTATACCCTCCAGTTTTGACACAGCCTAGACACACGGGCGTGTCTACTGGTCGTGTGTGGTACACGGGCAGACACATGGGCGTGTGGTTGGCTGTGTGGCCAAGTCAGTAGCCTCCCTAATTTTCACACGGTCTGGCTCATGGGCGTGTCTTGCGGCCGTGTGGATAAGTTAGTATGTATGACCTTTTTTTCCATGGCTTAGATACATGGGCGTGTCTAAGGCCGTGTGAGGTACACGGCCTGTTCACATAAGCGTGTGACCTTTTAAAGTTGAAAAATTTTCTAAGTTTTTGAAACTTTTATATGTTATCAGATTGGTCCCAAATGCATGAGTTAGGCTCTGTATGCTCGATTTAAGTTCTTATTGAATGTGAATGAATGACATTTACCGAAATGATACGATTATTTTGTTAATGATTGTTCTGAATGTTATTATAATTCCACTAATGCCTTTTAACCTATTCCAACGACGGTTACGGGTTAGGGGCGTTACACTGAGTTTCCCTTTTCTACCAAATCATAATATTTTCTTCCAGGGAGAGACTTCAAATATAGATTTTTTCCAACAAAGAACTCGATATTTCTTCTTTTTAGATCGGCATAAGACTTCTGACGTCAGATGCAACTTTCACTTTATCTTGAATAATTCTAACTTTTTCTTCAATTTCTCAAACCAAATCAACCTCGGTTAACTTCTTGTCATTCAATTCAGACCAATACAATAGACTTCTACATTTACATCCATACAAAGCCTCATACAAAGCCATCTTTATGCTTACTTGATAACTATTATTATACGCAAATTTAGCTAATGACAAATAATTTTCCCAGCTACCCTCGAATTTAATGATACAACACTGCAACATATCTTCTAAAACCTGAATGCCTTACTCTGGCTGACCATCTGTTTGTAGATGGAAAATAGTACTAAAATTTAACTTTGAGCCTAAATGTTTGTGCATCTTACCCCAAAATCTGGAAGTAAATCTCGGATCACGATCTGATATAATCGACAAGGGTATGCTGTGCAATTTCGCTATTTTTAAAACATATATTTATGCCAAATTCTCAAGTGAATAATCTATCTGAATGGGTAGAAAATGAGCTAATTTCGTTAATCTATCAACAACAACTCAAATAGAATATTTTGTTTTTGGAGATAATGCTAATCCTGAATCAAAATCCATGGTGACTCGTTTCCACTTCCACTCAGTAATCATTACTTGCTGCAGCAAACTTGATGGTACCTGATGTTTGGCTTTCACCAGCTGGCAAACTAAGCATCGTAACACAAATTCTACTATTTATCATTTCATACCAGGCCACCAATAACTTCGTTTAATATCATTATACATTTTCATACTCCCAGGATAAATTGAATAAGTGCTATTGTGAGCTTCATTCAACAACTCTCGCTTTAATCCAGAATCATTTGGTACACATAGTCAATTTAAAAATTACAAGCAATCGTCAATGCCAACACTAAAATCAGTCTTTTGACCACTTTTCACTAATTCAAGTCTCGACAACAATTTTGAATCATCTTTTTGAAGTTCTTAAATTTTCGATAAAAATGTCGGCTTTACTATCAACTCATCCAAAAGAGAACCATCACACTCCAATGAAAATTTTACATTCATAGCCCTCAAAGTAAATAAGGGCATCCGGCTTAAGGCATCAACAACTATATTAGCTTTCCTAAGATGATAGTCAATTACCAAATAATAACCTTTTAATAATTCAAGCCACCTACGCTGACGCAAATTCAATTATTTTTGAGTCATTAACTATTTTAAACTTTTATGATTAGTTAAAATATGTCGTTTCTCCCTATAAAAATAATGTCGCCAGATGTTCAACGCAAAAACAACTGCAGCTAACTCCAAATTGTGTGTCGGGTAATATCGCTTATGAGGTTTCAATTGCCTAGAAGCTTAGGAAATTACTTTTCCACTTTGTATCAAAACACATCCTAAACCACAAAGAGACGCATCGTTATAAACAATAAATTCTTTCCCGAATTAAGGTTGAATCAAAACTGGAGCTTCGATCAAAATATTCTTCAACTGCTCAAAACTTTTCTTGCATTTTTTAGTCCAAACATAACTAACATTTTCCTGTAGCTGCTTATCATCGGATATACTATAATGGAGAAGTTTTTAACAAAATGCTGATAGTATCTGGCTAATCCCAAGAAACTTCGAACTTCAGAACCATTCCTCAAAATTTTCCAATCAACGATCGCAAATATTTTATTTAGATCAACCCTGATTCTATCAACAGATTTAACATGTCCCAAAAAACCAACTTCCATAGCCAAAGTTCGCATTTATTGAATTTTGCATAAAGTTGTTTTTCACGCAAAGTTTGCATCACAACTCTTAAATGTTCGGCATGATCTGACTCGTTTAGTGAATAAACTAGGATATCATCAATGAATACCACAACAAACTGATCTAAATATGTGTAACACCCCTAACCCGTATATGTCGTTAGAATACGGTTACGGAGCATTAATATGAAAACGTAACTTAAAACACTCAATGTCCATTCATTTCATACGTCATTGTAAAATCCATTCAATATATGCATATAATCCCTTATTCGAGCCCTCGAGGCCTTAAAATTACGTTAGAATCGATTTGGGATTAAATTGAAAACATTTAAAATTTTATGGAAAAGGATAGAAGATTTCACATTGTAGGGGTCACACGACCGTATGGCTCACACAGCTGAGACACACACCCGTGTCTCAAGCAGTGTGGACATTCGAAGTAGGGACACACAGCCGTTTCCTAACCCATGTCTGTGCCTTAGTAACTCTTTGACTTTGGTCACACGACCAAGCCACATGCTTGTGTCCCAGGCCGTGTAACTCTCAAAATGGCCTCACACGCCTATGTGCCAGGCCATGTGGTGGGCCTTGTAACTGCCTGACTTGCAACCCTTTGAAACCTACAGGGGACACATAGCCGTGTCTTATGGCCGTGTGTCACATACGACTGAGACACACGCTCGTATGTTACGCCGTGTGGACAAGATATAGGCCATTTTCAAGCTATTTCTTTCACACAAATCAAGCTCACACCTACAAGCCATTTCCGCATAAAATCAACCTTCAAAACATACTAAAACATGTGTGATAGGACTAATTCAGTATGGTATCTATCCATACAACCAATTTGCCAAAAGGCACCTCAATCACAATTCATCAAATTAACCAAAACATAAACACATTTGGCATAAACCAACCATACACAACTACTTATTTCCATATCATGCCATAGCTTAATTTATCATGTACCAAAACACAACAAACATACCAAATTGGTCATCCAACATATACTTTTACTTGATTATTTCAACACGAACCATTTAAGCACCAAAATACCAAAAGTCCAACAACCATATTACCACATAAATACATGCCAAACATAACCACTAGATCATTAATACAAGTCCACCTATGAATCCCATTATAACCATAACCAAAACATCAAAAGCTATAGAAATAGTCACTGGATAGTGTGATAGGCCTCCAACAAGCTTCCAAACCGAACGAGCTTCCAATTATCTATAAAGCATGGGAAATGAGACTATGTAAGCATATAATGCTTAGTAAGTTCGTATAACATAAAACACAACTTACCATTAAATTTCATAACATTAAAATGTAACATGTCGTAATTCAACTTTAGCTTGGCACAAGCCTAAGCACCAACAAAAACATGTTAGCATACTTGAACATAATTCATATGAATTTAACATGGATAACCATTACACTTGAGCATGATTCAATTGGATTTATCGTTGACCATAACATAACATGTTTTCCATCTAGCTTACCATTTCAATGTATTTCATACATACATGTCTTAGTTCATAATGAACACATACCATATCTTTTCAAATTTACACCTGTTGAACCATTTAGAATTTATCGGATACGCAGGATATCTGACACGAAGTGTGCTAAACATATAATCATAATCTTTCCTTTCTTTTACATCATTGCTCACATGAGCTGTGAAATGCATCTGCTCACACAAGTTGTTAAATGGGCCCTACTCATACAATCTGTGAATTGGAAAGTAAGCTACAAGATGCTGCTCACACGAGTTGCGGAGTATCTGCAACACATGTTGGACCTCAGCCACTGGTAGAACATTCAAGATCAGCACTCAAAACATGGAAACCATAATGAAATATCATTTGTATCCTATGAATTCCTAAGGTTCAAACGGGGCCCAATAGTCGTCGAAAAAATCGCTTGATTTCTATTAATCATTTACATAACAATCTACAATTCACATATAGCTCAAAAGATGACATTAAAGCATTAGGCAATTACATGAACTTACCTCGACGATAAAGGCGTAGAAATTGAGTCGACTAATCCGAAGCTTTTTCTTTACCTTGATCTAAAACCGTGCGAGGTCTATATTGATCTAAATAAATAAATTCAATCTTTTTAATAACCATTCTATTCAATTCAATCTAAATTCATATTTTTTTCAAAATTATGCTTTTTCCCCTATTGTTTTGATTTCTTTACAACCTAGTCCTTAAGCTCGTAAATTAAAATTCATGCAATTTCATCCTTACCCAAGCTAGCCGAATTCAATATAGGTTCATAACAACTCATACAATTCATGATTTCACAATTTTTACTAGGTATTTTACACATTTTACAATTAAATCCCTATTTGACATTTTCAACAAAATTCACTTTACAAAAGTTGTTCATTTATCAACAAAGATGCATTTTCTTCCATCAAACATAAAAAATCACATGAACACACTCATGGAAAAACCCTAGCCTTTTAACAGTTTTGCAAATTAGTCATTAGGCTACTAGATTGAGTTACAGTGACTACAAAAACATAGAAATCATTAAAAATGAGATGAAAAATACTTACATGCAAGAGGAAGACATGATCAAATATCCAAGCTCCTTCAATAGAGTTTTCCTAACCTAATTTTCGGTGGTGTTTTAACTAAAGAAGATAATATCTTCAAATTGGCCTATTTACTTTATTTATTTATTAATTTACAATTATAACCTTATTACAAAACATTAAAATCACTTCATAATATCCACATAATTGTCCACACAAAATCAAAAGGTTTAATTACCAATTAAATCCTTTAACCATTTAATTTCATAGCCATTTAATACATTTAACTTAGAGAACTCTAATTTTGCACCTTTAATGATTTAGTCATTTCACCAAATTAAACATGCAAACATCGAAATTTCTTAACGAAATTCTTATACAACACTGCTATCATATCTATTATTTGTCCTGAAATCACTGTTCCAATTTCACTAATATCAAGCTATTACAATATGGCTGAAATACCTGATTCATCAAGTCCAGGGATACTGCAAGAGCATTAATCAAACCGAATGGCATCACCAAAAATTTGTAGTGACCATATCTAGTTCTAAATGTAGTTTTTAGTACTTCTTGCCTTTTAACTCGCAATTGATAATACCTGGATCCCAAGTCAATCTTCGAAAACATTGTAGCTCACTTTAATGGATCGAACAAATCATCAATATGAGGTAACGGGTATTTCTGCTTAATGGCGGCTCTATTCAATTGTCAATAATCTATACATAGTCTTATTGACCCATCTTTCTTCTTCATGAACAAAACTGGAGTACCCTAAGGTGACATACTTGGTCGAATAAATTCACGATCTAACAGCTCTTGCAACAATACTTTTAACTCTTTCAATTTTGTAAGGGAAATCCTGTTTGGAGTTGTTCCAAGCACAAGTTCAATCATAAATTCTACTTCTCTTGCAACTATTGGCACTTGCTTGATTTTTTATTCAACCACTTTCAAATCAAACATAGGCTAAATATGTTTCATCCTTTTTAATTAATTCTTGAGCTAGTTCTAGAACTACATTTGTAGTACAATCAACCCCATTTGCCCTAACACAAATAATTCACCATTCGGACGCTTCAAACTAACTTGTTTCCTTCAGCAACTCACTATTGCTTCACGCTCAGACAACTAATCCATTCCCAAAATGAGATGAAAATCATCAAAAGGTAACAACTAAAACTATCGGGAAAACCGTAACCCCTAACTTTTAGTGGACATGATTTACAGATCTAATTAACTAAAACATATTGCCCCAATGGATTCGTTACTTTAACAATATATTCAGTGGACACAACAGGCAAATTCTTTCTGTCTACTAATGTAGTGCATATATACGAGTGAGTTGATCCAGGATCAATCAATGCATATATATTAATATCAAAGAGAGAAAAAATACCAATAATAACATCTGGGGCAATAGCTATGTAAAATTCCCTAATTATGTGTGGATTGAACTGAATAAATATGTGATTAAATTAGTGAAATCTGAATTTATATAGATCAAGAACGAAAGAAATCAGAATTAGATCGTGGAAAGTCGAAGGTTGTAGAATAATCATCTCGTTTAGCCGTTCTCATATCCGAGGTAAGTTCATATGCAAATAAACATATTTCAATTGAATAATATATGTTTGATTGTTGTGGAAATGTTTTGAATTGCTATGAGAGCTGAATAATTGAATCCGGATAAGTATCGACAAAGTTACGACATCCAAAAGCCTCGTACGAACCATAGGAATAGTATAGGATACATATGTCATGACATACGATTCTGAGGTGTAATAACATGTAAGACCACGTCTAGGACATCGGCATCAACTTGAGATTTACGTGTAAGACCATTTCTGGGACATCGTCATCATATATGATTTCGTTTAAGACCCTGTCTGGGACTGTGGCATCGATATTTGATTACATTTAAGACCACTTCTGGGATGTTGGCATTGTATGAGCTTTTCGAGCTATCTTCGTATCCTTATTGTTTCTGAATGGTTCAAAGAGCATTATTGAGAAATAAATGATCAAGTGAATGTGTATCCGATCCAGGTACGTACGAAAGCTATATAAGATTTGGTAATGAGAATTAAGACTAATGATCATTTGAGATGTGAAATATATGAAAATTTGATGTGTTTATAAGTAAGTGATTATGAACAATTGAGCTATATGAGATTTATGATCTTGCAATTGTGTTTTTCCATGATTCATATGTATAAATTGCTCCATAATTGTTTATGTGATAAGTTTATTTGGAAAGCTTACTTTGTGTGTTTTTAAATTGTTTTATAGATTATCAAAGCTACCATGAGCTTGGGGATCATCAAGGATCGTCGTCACACTATAGAATGATATTTTGGTACTTTCGATGTTGTAAATATTAATATATGGCATGTATAGGCTACTGATATTATGATATGTGTTATGTGTATTTCTTGCCGTATGATATGGCATGAATATGATTGAGACTATGAAATTTGTTTTGCTATAGACTATGTGATGGAAAAATGATATAGTTGATGTATATATGTGGTCTTGTGTGAAAGGCCATCTTGGTATGATTTGATAGTTGAAATGGTAAGGTTTTGATATGATTTTTAGTTTGGTTAAATGTTGTTCGAGACAAATGGATTGGTATGATTGTAGTACATGAAATGGTATGCTTTGATATGAAATTGAGTATGAAATTGATAGGTGATATTGTGGATTGGATTATGCATGTTTTGGATATGGTATTGGTTGCCATTTGGTCATGAATTATGCTTGGACTGATACTTGTAGGGTTGACCCTTTTTGGGTGGCATGTTAGCCTTATAAATGGCCTATTTTTGTAACACCCCTTACTTGTATCCATCACCGGACTAGGGTTAAAAGGCATTACCAGACATATTGGAACATTCACATATACTTAAGCATAACATAATCAAAACATATACTAATCATTCACAATTGTCACTTTTATAGGTCTACGAGACCTAAATCAGGCTTTAGAAAGGGGTCGGGACTAAATCAAGTTGATACAAAGTTTTTTCAACACTTAAACATTATTCAAAATTTTACAGGTCACATGCCCGTGTGAACAGGCCGTGTGCCTCACACGGCATTAGACACGACCGTGTATCTAATCCGTGGCAAAACATGGCATACATACTGACTTGTCCACACTACCACAAAACTTGCCCATGTACCTGGCCGTGTGAAAATTGGGGAGACTACTGTCTTGGGTCACATGGCCAGTCACACGCCCCGTGTCTAGCCCGTGTTCGAAACTGACTTAGCCACACAACCTAGCACACGCTCGTGTGTGCGTCCATGTGGTCAGCCCAAGCTCATTTTGAAATGGCCCTTGAGCAACATGGCTGAGACACACGCCCGTGTCCCTGCTCGTGTGGGCAAAAATAGGCCATTTACAAGGCCAATTTGCCACCCATTAAGGGTCCTCCCTGTAATAATCAAATAAGCCCCAATTGCACATTAAATTTCAACCATTTCATAATCAAAACATTCAAAATTCATGTTATATCATTATCAACCAATCTCATGTTCATAGTACATACCAATTCATGTCATTCCATAAGCCAAAAACATACCAAAACCTAAGGTTTATAACCTTAATACATTCCATTCAATCTCATGCCAAATTCTTACCCAATTCTAAAATATGCACAAACCAAAACTTACCAAATTGACCATTTCTTTTGGCCAACCAAACACACATCATAATGACACATTTGCATCACATATCATATATCAAAATCAAACCATAAGTTCAAACACAAACTAGCCAGATCACATGGCATGATATATACATTACAAAACATATCCAAATACTTCTAGCCTATACATGCCATACTTTTATATTCACAACGTCAAAAGGTACCAAAATAAGGTTTGATAGTGTGGTGACAATCCTCGACGATCCCTGAGCTCTCAGTAGCTTCGATATCTATAAAACAATTGAAAAACATGCAAAGTAAGCTTTCAAAAGCTTAGTAAGCCATATACAAATAAAATTATCATTCAAAACAGGTAAGAATCATCAAATTTCATACACTCCATGGCCAAATACCATGTAAGCATCATCGAATTTCATACTCTTCATGGCCAAATACTATCTCAAACCACATAGTTTATATACATTTCACATATTCCAAATTCACTTACACATATAGCATATTTTCTCATACTTATATCACATATCATCACTTGTACATATACTTACCTTTTATTCTCAAACTTAGTATACATTTCGAATGTACCTGAATTAGATACACATCTCATATAATCATTCGATTCTCAGAATTGCCGTTGAACTATTTTGAATCATAAGGATATGCAGATAGCTTAGAAAGATCGTACAATGGCAACATCCCAATCGTGGTCTTATATGTAGTCATATATCAATGCCACTATACCAGATAGGGTTTTACACGAAATCAAATACGATGCCAACGTCCCAAACATTGTCTTACACACAAATACCAAATCGATGCCAATGTCCCAGATGTGGTCTTACACGATTTCACAGATTAGAAATCCTATGTCATGACATATGTATCCTAACTATTCCTATGGTTCGTACGGGGCTTTTTAGACTTCGAAACTTTGTCGATACTCTCTCGGATATCTCATATTCAAGTCATCAAGCCATCCATCATTTTTCAATAGCATATAAGCATATATAAACCATTTCAAATACATTTATTTGCATATAGACTTACCTCATACAGATTTGAACGAACGGAATTGACTACTCAACGACATTCGAATTTCCCCGATCTAATTCGATTTTCTTTGGTTCTTGATCTAAACACATTCAAATTTAACTCTTTTATTCACTAATCATTTAATTCAATCCGTATAAGCATATTTAGGGCATATTACAAATTAGCCCTCATATTTTCACATTTTGACATTTTAGTCCCTAATTCATAAAATCACAAAATACATAAAATTTACTTTTAAACATACTTATCCGAATTTTTATGGAGTTCATACAAGTCCAGATATTTCATTTATTTCATATTTTAGTCCCTCAATTTTCCATTTTCATAATTTGGCCCAAATTACTCAAATTCATCAAAAATTCAAAGACAAAACATGTTAAACCAACACATATCTTTCATTTTTAATCCATTAACATCACAAAACTCATAATTTCATCAATGGAATAATTCAAAATCATCATCAAATTTAGAAATTGAGACATGGGCTTGATAGACTACAAAGCAACAATCACAAAAACGTAAAAATTATAAGAAAGGGATCAAAACACATACCTTAATCAAAGAAATCAATGGTCGAACCCTAGCTTGTATTTTTCTTTCTTTTTCTTTATGTTTTTCGGCAAGGATGAACATAAAATGAACTAATTTCATGTTTTGTTTAATTATAAATCTTTTAATATATCAATTACCCATTTACCCTTGAATTATAAACATTTAAAACATTAACATTAAGGTCATAATTGTCCATTCACCATATAATGGCATATTAACAACATAAGGACCACTCATTTACAAGGATATAACAATTAAGCACTTTAAAAAATAAAAGGCCACTTTTACATTTTATGCAATTAGGTCCTTTTATCAAATTAATCACACAAACGATAAAATTTTCACATGAAACTTTCACACATACTAATTCACATAAACATGGAAAAAAATATTAAAATATTTTTTTAACTCGGATTTTGGTTTTGAAACCACTATTCCTACTACGGTCTAAACCGGACTATTACAACTCTCCCCCCTTAGGGACTTTCATCCCCAAAAATCTTAACGTTGAATAGATTCGGATGTTGCTGTCTTATAGCATCTTCGAGCTCCCACGTAGCCTCTTAAACACCGTGTCGATGCCATATTACTTTTACTAATGGAATTTTTTTATTTCATAGTTCTTTAACCTTACGAGACAAGATACAGATCAGTTCTTCATCGTAGGTCATATCAGACTGAATCTCATTGTCAGATGGAGGAATTACATGCGCAAGATTAGATCTATATCGTCGAAGCACCAATAAGTGAAGTACATTATGAATCTTTTCTATTTTAGATGGCAACAACAATCTATATGCAACTGGTTTGATACGCTCGATAATCTCATACGGCTTGATAAACCTTGGACTCAATTTACCTTTTTTACCGAATCGAAGTACTTCCTTCCACGAAGAAAATTTCAAAAACACTTTGTCATCGATCTCAAATTCAATATCTTTTCGTTTCAGGTCTGCGTAAGATTTCTGACGATCTGAAGCTATTTTCAAACTATCTTGATTCACTTTTACTTTCTGTTAAGCCTCTTTTATCAAATCAACCTCGTGTATCTTATTTTCATTTAGCTTAGTCCAAAGCAAAGATGTACGACATTTGCGACCATACAAGGCTTCGTACGGTGCAATTTTGATGCTCGATTAAAACTATTATTATAAGTGAATTCAATTAATGGCAAATACTGTTCCCATGTACCTTCAAACTAAAAAATGCAACATCTCAACATATCCTCGAGAATCTGAATAATCCGCTCGGATTGACCATCCGTCTGCGAGTGAAAAGCAATACTGAAATGTAATTTCGTACATAAAGCCTCTTGCAATTTCTTCCAGAATCGCGAAGTGAATCTCGGATCTCTATCTGACACAATAGACAGTGGCACACCATGCAATCTCACAATTTTAGAAATGTATAACTCAGCTAACTTATCCAGCGAGTACTCTTATCGTACCGGAATAAAATGAGCTAATTTCGTCAATCTATCAACCACAACCCATATTGCATCTTTCTTTCTTAGAGATAGGGACAAACCCGGAACAAAATCCATCGTCACTCTATCCCATTTCCATTCCGAAATCATAATCGATTGTAATAAACCAGATGGCACTTGATGTTCAACTTTAACTTGTTGACGATCAAACATTTCGAAACAAAATTAGAGATATCCCTTTTCATTCCAGACCACCAGTAATGTTGTTTCAAATCATTATACATTTTTGTACTACCTGGATGAATAGATAATCGACTATTGTAAGCTTCATTAAAAATCATCTGAATCAATTCTAGGTTTCTCGGAACACAAATTCAATTTCAGAATCTCAGACAATTATCTTCAACTAGAAATTCAGAATCAGAATCCAAATCACACTGAGCTCGTTTTGCTGTAATCTCATTATCATATTTTTAGGCATCAATAATCTGCTGTAAAAACAAAGGTTTTGCTTTTAGCTCAGCTAAAACTGAACCATCATCATATAGAACTAAATGAGCATTCATGGCTCGCAATGCAAACAATGATTTCTGACTTAAAGCATCAGTAACGACATTTGCTTTTCCCAGATGATAATCGATAACAAGCTCGTAGTCTTTTAATAATTCTAGCCATCTTCTCTGTCCCAGATTTATATCATTCTGAGTTATCAAATATTTCAAAAATTATGATCTGAATATACATGACATTTCTCACCAAACAGATAGTTGTGCCAAATCTTCAAAGCAAACACAATAGCTGCGAATTCTAAATCGTGAGTTGGATAGTTCCTTTCGTGAGGCTTTAAATGTCTCGAGACATAAGCTATAACTTTGCCTTACTGAATTAAAACAGGGCATACATATTGACTTGTATCTAGACATGCTCATGTATCTAAGCTATGGTAAAACAGGGCATACATATTGACTTGTCCACACGGCCACAAGACACGCCTATGTACTAGGCTGTGACACCCCTAATTTGACCCTAGTCGGGAAGTGGTTTCGGGACCACAAAATCGAGTCACAAGAATAATTAAATGTTATATTTTATGCCTATTATAAGTGAAAGTGTGTGTGTGAAAATTTCATGTTTTGATTTTTGTCTTTTAAATGTGAAATTAATTAGAAAGGACTTATGTGTGAAACTTTGGAAATGTGATAGGTTAAATGGTAGTGGGCAAATAATGCATAGTGGAAAAAATGTAGACTTGCATGTCAAATTCCCCACTTTAGAGGAAGTGGCCGGCCATGATGGTATGGGATGAAAAAATATATGCATTTTGTATTAATATTATAATGACTACATGGTTTTATAATAGGAAATAAGTATTAGAAAAAAAAGAAGGCCATACATCCTTGCCTTGTTCATGTGAATGTTTGAGAAAGAATGGAGAAAAATGCTTTGAGGATTTCGGCAATGGAGCAAGCTCAAAATCTAAGGTAGAACAAAAGGGCTCTTTGATATTTGGCTTTGGTGATTCTAATTGGAGGTATGTTTAATTTTATTTCTTGATAATTTATGTGAAATTGAGTTAATTGCTAAGCTCCTTTCATAGCCCATGACTCAATTTTTGTTATTGGTTTGAAGTGATGCATTCGGCTATGGGTTGTAGAGTGTCTTGGTGGGTGTTTTGATGTTTTTGTTATGAGGCATTTTAGATTTGGCCTTAGTGAAAATGAGTGAGGAAATTTGAGTTGAGGATAGAAGATAGTAAACGAATGTTCAATGGATAATTTGATACCAAAATTCATATGTTTATGAGCTTGTTTTTGAAAAGTATGTTACATGTGAGTGATTAGTTCATGAAGGGATTTTCGGTTATGTTGTTTTGTATGAGTAATGGATTGTTGAGTTCATGCTATTATGAATAAAATTGATTAAGAGAGACTTGAGATAATTAAATATGCATGTTGGTGGTAAGATGAGCATTCGGTTTTTATCATGGAAGCATAGGAAGCTTGTTAAAGTTGAATTTTAGAAAAGTTAAATGTGTGTGTGCTTGTGCTAGTGCCGAATGTGCCTAGGGTGATTTAGCATTGAGTTTGGTGTTATATGAATTGAGTTTTATGGTTTTGGATTTTAAGTGTTGTTAAATACTTTGAATAATATATATAAGTGGCTTTGATATGTTAAACTCGGCCAAGTGGTTATAAGCATGATTTTAGAAATTCAATGATATTCGGCCGATTTGAATAATTCATGGCACCCCAAGCAAATTAGTTTTAGATGTTAATAAATATTGAAATTATTTAAAAGCATATTACCGAATGTGATTTTAGTTAATGATTCGGTTATGAGTGCTGATTTGTTTTATAATTAGCCGAATGTGTATATGTATACTATGAGGTGGTTTAGCTTAAAGAAAATTAAGGTGCTCGGAAGGTGATTGTCGTGGATAGTTTAAGTAATGAAATTTAATTTCTGTTATGTAAAGTGATGACATTGCTGTTTGCAAATTTGAAATTAAAAATTGTTGATTGAGCATCAAGAGCTTATGGAAACAAAGTCGGATCGTGGAAAAAGGGAAATTGGTCGAATAGTCGGAATTGACGTACATTAGCGATCGAGGTAAGTTTTAAGTATTAAAGCCTATAATGTGATTGAGTATGATATGTTAAGCACATATTAAAAGAATCATAACTCTATTGTAAATTTTATGCATATAGCCTAATGGCTATTATGAAGTATAGGTAAGTTATTGATATGATATGTTGCCAAATGGATATGATATTACGAAGTGCTAAAAGGATATGTCAGAAGAGTAAAATTGTGATAAACCTGCTTAGGACAGCAGCAGTAACATGAATTTAGAAAATCACCATAAATTGTTGGAGTTGAATTAGAGGCTGAATAAATTATGAAATTAAAGCTTAATGAGTCTAGTTTCTTATAAAAGAAACCGTATAAGAAAATTTATTTCCGATAATGAGATATTTAAAGTTGCGTGAGACAGTGCAGAATGACACTGTAATCCCCTGTTCTGTTTTTAGAAAATCATTATAAATTGTACAAAAATGGTTATAAGATAAAATTTATATGCTTAGACTCCTTAATGAGCCTAGTTTCAAATTAAATCAAATACAACACATTTGAATTCTGTAAAATGAGAAATCTGATTCGTAGTGAAGAGTGGTCAGATTAGTCAAACAGTGAAACAGGGGAAACTTTAAGAAAAATCTGGTAGTGATTGGCCAAACCTAAAATTCTGAAAATTTTATGGATGGAAGATATACGAGTCTATATTCAGGGAAAATTAACGGTAAGTGATTTGGAGTTTTGTAGCTCCAGTTATAAATAATTTAGTGACTACTGCTCAGGAAAACAGCTCGTAGTGAATATGTGATTTTGTTGTAAACATGGATAAAACTTGTTCTAGTTACTCATAAGCTATTGATTAAACCCATACGTGAATTCTAAATCGTGATATTGTAAAACGATACATGAGTGTTAGATGGATCTTTGATATTAAAATTTGTGAAATTGTAAGTTTATGAGTATTCGAATATGAAATGATAGTATGGCGTGAAATTGAATTATTCATTGGGAAATGATTAATGTAGATTCGGCCAAGACAATGTGTATACATGATAGTATATGTGATATGTGAAGTATATTTGGATAATTGTGATGTGAATGTATATATATGTGATAAGGCCTAATGGCCGATGTGATGAATGTGAAAGTGTATATACATGTGATAAGGCCTAATGGCCGATGTGATGAATGTGAAAGTGTATATATATATGTGATAAGGTCTAATGGCCGATGTGATGAATGTGAAAGTGTATATATGTGATAAGGCCTAATGGCCGATGTGATGAATGTGAAAGTGTATATATATGTGATAAGGCCTAATGGCCGATGTGATGAATGTGAAAGTGTATATATGTGATGAGGCCTAATGGCCGATGTGATGAATGTGAAAGTGTATATATGTGACAGAGCCGAGTGGCCAACGTGATGGATGTGAAAGTGTATAAATGTGATAAGTCCCGAAGGGCAATTGTGTCAGTACTATATCCGGGTTAAAACCCCGCAGGCTTTATGCGAGAGTATTATCCTGATTAATGTCCGTAGGTTTCGTGCTCGTACTATATCCGAGCTTTAAAGACCCGACGGCTAAATGCTAGGATTCAAGTAAGACTTTGATATTGAGTATCTGCATTAAGTTACCATCAAATAAGTATTATGTATTCAATATGTTCAGGTACGTATTACTTACTCATCGGTGGAGTGATTTCGAGGTGAATTATCAGTATCAAAGAGGTAGGTAAATGTGATTAATATTATAACTCCAAATGTGAGAATGTGCTTTGGAAATATTTGACCATCTAGGTCATTATTATTCGAAAGTATATATGTGGCAGCCAAGTGTTGCATTTAATGATATTATAGATCAAGATGAAGCACTAGATTAACTTCATCGAATAGTTGAAATGAATGACCAATAATAGTGATTGAGAACACTTTGTCTTGCTTAAAACTTACTAAGCATTAAATGCTTACTCCGTTCTTTGAATCTCTGTTTTATAGATTTTGGTTCGTCAGCTATCAGACTCGGGATTATTGAAGTCGAAGTCGCCCACACTATCAAAGCCCTTTTGGTACACTTTTGGTTGAACTCTGAAAATGGCATGTACAGGACTACCCTTTTGTAGTGGGTCATGGACCCTTTGGATTTGTATAATTTTGGATAGCCATGCGAAAATGGCTTATATATGTTTAAGCATAATGTTATAATCAATTGGTATGGATATGGTTATTGAGAGGTGTGGATATGCTTAACAAGGATTGGCCATGGGAATGGTTAATCACTATCATAATTTGTGATATTTATGCTAAAAGGGCTAGTTGAATCATGGAAACTATGAAATAGGTAAAGTCTACCTTTAAGGTAGATGCTGACAGCAGCAGTGATGTAGATTTGGAAAATCACTAAAAATAGTAGGAATATAATTAAATAGTGAATAAATTATTTAAATGAACCTTGATGAATCCACTTTCATATGGAAGAAACGAAACGGTCATATGAGTGGTATGTTAAGAGATAATTAGGTTTTCGTGAGACAGGGCCAGAACGGTTTCTGGATTCCCTGTTCCGACTTTGGAAATTCATTATAAATTAACCAGAGATAATTAGGAGTCATACCATATATGTATAGATTCCTCTTTGAGTCTAGTTTCTATAGAAACAAACGGCATCAGCATTGAAGTCCTGTACAGGGAGATATCCAAATAGTAATGCATGAAGGTCAATGTAGTCACACCCTGTAACAGGGGAGACTTTAACTAATAAACTGTACTAATTGGCCCAACCAAAAATTCTAAAAAAAATATGTAGATGGACATATGAGTCTAGTTTCAGGGAAAAATTACGAAACTGATTTTCGAGTTTTAGAACTCAAGATATGATTTTTAAGGTGACAGTGACACAGTTAGCCAACTTCCTGGAAATCTTTAAATTGGACTTCAAAGAAGTGATTTAAGTCTGCAAACCCCTCGTGTCCGACTCCGGCGACGGACTCGGGTACGGGGTGTTACATAGGCCATGTGAAAATTAGGGAGGCTACTGACTTGGGTCACACGGCCAATCACAAGCCTATGTGTCTAGCCCATGTTCGAAACTGACTTAGCTACACGACGTAGCACACGCTCGTGTGTGAGTCCGTGTGGTCTACCTAGGCTCATTTCATAATGGCCCTCGAGCAACACGGTTGAGACACACGCCCATGTCCTTGCTTGTGTGGGAAAAAATAAGCCAGTTACAAGGCCAATTTGCCACCCATTAAGGGTCCTCCCTACAATCATCAAATAGGTACCAATTGCACATAAATTTCAACCATTTCATAATCAAAACATTCAACATTCATGTTACATCATTATCAACAAATCTCATGTTCATAATACATACCCATTCATGTCATTCCATAAGCCAAAAACATACCAAAATATAAGGTTTATAACGTTAATACATTCCTTTCAATCCCATGCCAAATCCTTACCTAATTCTAAAATATGCACATACTAAAACTTACCAAATTGACCATTTCTTTTGGCCAACCAAACACACATCATAATGACACATTTGTATCACATATCATTTATCAAAATCAAACCATAAGTTCAAACACAAACTAGCCATATCACATGGCATGATATATACATTACAAAACATATCCAAATACTTCTAGCCTATACATGCCATACTTTTATATTCACAATGTCAAAAGGTACCAAAATAAGGTTCGATAGTGTGGTTACGATCCTCGATGATCCCTAAGCTCTAAGTAGCTTCGATATCTATAAAACAATTAAAAAACACACGGAGTAAGCTTTCAAAAGCTTAGTAAGCCATATACAAATAAAATTATCGTTCAAAACATGTAAGCATCATCAAATTTCATATACTCCATGGCCAAATACTATTTCAAACCACATAGTTTATATACATTTCACATATTCCCATTTCATTTAGACATATAGCATATTTTCTCATACTTATATCACATATCATCACTTGTACATATACTTACCTTTTACTCTCAAACTTAGAATACATTTCGAACGTACCTGAATCAGATACACATCTCATATAATCATTCGTTTCTTAGAATGCCCGTTGAACCATTCGAAATCATAAAGATAAGTGGATAGCTTGAAAAGATCGTACAGTGCCAACATCCTAGGCATGGTCTTTCATGTAATCAAATATCGATGCCACTGTCCTAGACAGGGTCTTACACGAAATCAAATACGATGCCAACGTCCTAAACATGGTCTTACACGTAAATACAAAATCGATGCCAACGTCCCAGACGTGGCCTTACATGATTTCATATATCAAAAATCCTATGTCATGGCATATGTGTCCTAACTATTCCTATGGTTCGTATGGCGTATTTCGAACTTCGAAACTTTTTCAATACTCTTTCGGATATCTCATATTCAAGGCATCAAACCATCCATCATTATTCAATAGCATATAAGCATAAACAAACCATTTCAAATACATTTATTTGTATATAGAGTTACCTCGTATGGATCTGAATGAACAGAATTGACTACTCAATGACTTTCGACTTTCCCCGGTCTAATTTTGTTTTCTTTGGTTCTTGATCTAAACACATTCAAATTTAACTCTTTTATTCACAAAATCATTCAATTCAATCCATATACACATATTTAGGGCATTTTAAAAATTAGCCGTCACATTTTCACATTTTGAAATTTTAGTCCCTAATTCATCAAATTACAAAATACACAAAATTTCCTTTTACACATGCTTAGCTGAGTTTTTATGGAGTTCATACAAGTCCATATATTTCATTTATGTCATACTTTAGTCCCTCAATTTTCCATTTTAACAATTTGGCCCAAATTACTCAAATTCATCAAAAATTCAAAGACAAAACATGTTAACCCAACACATATCTTTCAGTTTTCATCCATTAACATCACAATACTCATAATTTCATCAATGGAGTAATTCAAAAATCATCATCAAATTCAAAAATTTAGACACGAGCTTGATAGACTACAAAGCAACAATCACAAAAATGTAGAAATTATCAAAAAAGGATCAAAACACATACCTTAATCAAAGAAATCAATGGCTGAACCCTAGTTTGTATTTTTATTTCTTTTTCTTTATGTTTTTCTGCAAGGATAATCATAAAATGGACAAATTTCATGTTTTATTTAATTATAAATCTTTTAATACATCAATTACCAATTTACACTTGCATTATAAACGTTTAAAACATTAACAGTAAGGTCATAATTGTCCACTCACAATATAATGGCATATTAACAACATAAGGACTTCTCATTTACAAAAACATAGCAGTTAATCACTTTAACAAATAGAAGGCCACTTTTACATTTTACGCGATTAGGTCCTTTTATCAAATTAATCACACAAATGATAAAATTTTCACACGAAACTTTCACACATACTAATTCACATATAATAAACATGGAAAATAATATTAAAATATTTTTTGACTCAGATTTGTGGTCTCAAAACCACTATTAAGACTAAGGTCTAAATCAAACTACTACAATTTTTATCACACGGGCAGAGACACGAGCGTGTGTCTCAGCTGTGTGTAACACACGGTCATGATACACGGCTGTGTGTCCCCTGGGGTACCTTTTCGAATTAAATTAGTATACCCTATAGGTATGACACGGTCTAGACACACGGGCGTGTCTACTGGCCGTGTGTGTCACACGGACTCACCAACGGACGTGTGACTGACCATGTGACATAAGTCAGTATACCCCCTAAATGGCACATGGCCTAGAACACGGGCGTGTACTTTTTCGTGTGACCTAAGTCAGTATGTATGCCCTATTTTCACACAGCCTACGCAACGAGCGTGTCTGGTGGCCGTGTGCCTGTTCACACGGGCGTGTGACCTGTGGTTTCATAAAATTTTTCTAAGTGTCTGGAAATTTTGTATACAGCTCAGTTTTGTGCCAAACCCTTTTTAAAGCATGTTTAAGGTCTCGTTGACCTAAGAAAGGGACTTTGTGATGATGTTTGACTATGATGCTATAATGTGTGGATGATGTTTGTGAATTGATCATAAAATGTTTTGATATGTCCGGTAAGACCTCTTAACCCTATTCCAGCAATGGATAAGGGTTAGGGGTGTTACATTTAATTGGTATCAGAGCTATGGTTTAGTGAGTTTTAGGACTTACATAGTTTGTGAGAGTGTAGCTATACATTCCATATATATTAAACTGTAATAGTGTGATGAATCCTGATAATTAAAATGTGGTTTTATATAGTAAATGGATCTTGAAAGAGTCATAGCTGACAATGCAGAGAGTAATGCACCCACTCCCGCTCAAGGGGCAGTGCAATCTGATTCAAGACCTATTACGAGCAGCTACGGGGGAAAGGCTAAGCAAGCCTTCTTCCAGATGATGAACAAATGGTTCACGCAATATATTCGTACAAATTCGGCTGCTCAACAACCTCCACCCCTGCCTAATCCTCCTCAGACACCTGTAATACCTCAAGTTATTAATCCAATAAGATTAAATAAGCCCACAGTTGATAAAATCAGAAAACATGGGGCTAAAGAATTTAGAACCACTTTCGATGACGATGCTGAATGGGTGGAATTCTGGCTTGATAATACTATCCTGTACCCCTGACGAGTGTATTAAATGTGTTGTATCTTTGCTTCGAGATTCTGCGTATCACTGGTGGAATACACTAGTATCGGTGGTTCCGAAAGAGTGGGTCAGTTGGGAGTTCTTTCATACTAAATTCTAGAAGAAATATATCAGTTGGAGATTTATAGATCAAAAACACAAAGAATTCCTTGGGTTAAAACAGGGTCGCATGACAGTTACAGAGTATGAACAGGAATTTGTAAGGCTCAACAGATATGCCCGGGAATGTGTTTCAACCAAAGCAATAATGTGTAAAAGATTCGAAGATGTTTTGAATGAAGATATTAACTTGTTAGTCGGGATTCTTGAAATAAAAGAGTTCGTGGTACTAGTCGAGCGAGCATGCAAAGTTGAAATGCTTGGGAAAGAGAAAAGAAAGGTTGACTTTGAAGCTAGAGATTCATGAAAAAGATCATTGAGTAACTCATTTCAGTCAGCATCAAAGAAATTTTGAGATGATTATAGCCGTTCAAAGGCTACTATGGGCTATTCTAGACGTGATTGAGATAGACCACCCGTGAGCTTGAAAGCTACCTCAGTAGGTAGTGTTAGTAACACCCGACTGAACCAACCTGAGTACAAACATTACGGTAAACGACATCTCAAAAATTGTAGATTGAATGATCGGCCTTGTTTTAAATGTGGATCATTAGATCATTTCATTTGTGAATACCCTGAGTTGGTTGAACAAGACACAATGCAGAAGACGAAGCCGAGTATCACGGTAGCCTGAGGTAGACCACCCAAAAACATGGGTAATGTGAGTGGTAGGAAGAGGGGAACTAAAGATGCTGCTGTTAGATCTGAGGCTCGCGCACCTGCCAGAGCTTATGCTATTCGCGCTCGTGAAGAAGCTTCATCTCCAGATGTGATTACCGGTACTTTCACTCTCTATGATACTAGTGTTATAGCATTGATAGATCTTGGGTCGACTCATTCTTATGTATGTGAGACTTTAGTATCCAGTAAGACTTTACTTGTAGAGTCTACTAAATTTGTGATTAGAGTATCGAACTGTAATAGTCCGGTTTAGACCCTAGTCAAAATAGTAGTTTTGGGACCACAAATCTGCATAAGAAAGATATTTAAATATTATTTTTCATGCTTATGATATGTGAATTATCATGTGTGAAAGTTTCGTATGAAAATTTAATCGTTTGTGTGCTCAACTTGATAAAAAGACCTAATCGCGTAAAATGTAAAAGTGGCCTTCTAATTGATAAAGTGCCTATTTGATATGTCTTTGTAAATGAAAGGTCCTTATCTTGATATTTGACCATTGTAAGCTTGAGTGTACATTAATGACCTTGTATATTAATGGTTTAAATGTTAATTAAATAAGGGTAAAATGGTAAATGGATTATTAAAAAAACCAAAATCAAAATTTGGTGTTATAATCATCCATATAGCCGAATTTTGAGAGAAAAAGAAAAGAAAATTATGGTTTTAGAGTTGAGTACTCATTTTGCTTGATAAAGGTATGTAATTTACTTGGTTTTTTATAATTTCTATGTTTTTTTTATCGTTGCTTAGTATACTATTAAGCCTATGTCTCAATTTTTGATCTTTTTGATGATTTTGAGTTGAGATATTGATGAAACTACGAGCTTTAAGAAGTTTGATATTAGTACATTAAAGCTATGTGTTGGGTTAGTATAATTTGTCTTTGAATTTTTGATGAATTTGAGTAATTTGGACTAAATTGAGAAATTTGTAAACTGAGGGACTAAAATGTGAAATAAATGAAATATGTGGGCTTCTATGAGCTATATTAAAATTCGACTAGACATGTGTATAAAGAAATTATGTGTATTTTGTGATTTTGTGAAATAGGGACTAAAGTGTCAAAATGTGAAAATGTGAGGGCTAGTTTGTAAAGTTCCCTAAATAAGTGTTTTTGGATTGATTTGAATGAATGTGAAAGTGAATAAGTTAAATTTGAATTGATATAGAGCAAGAACCAAAGAAAACAAAATTAGATCGGGGAAAGTCGAAAGTTGTCGAGTAACCGATTCTGTTTATTCGAATTCGTACGAGGTAAGTCGATATACAAATAAATGTATTTTGAATTGAATTATTATTGCTTATATGCTTTTTAACAATGTTGAATGATTATATGTGTTGAGAATGAGATATTCGAGAAAGTATCGATAAAGTTCCGATATTCGAAAAGCCCTGTACGAACCTTAGGAATAGTTAGGATACATATGCAATGACATAGGATTTGATACATGTTATCGTGTAAGACCACGTCTAGGATGTTGGCATCGAGTTATGATTTACGTGTAAGACCATGTCAGGGACATCGGCATCATACTTGATTTCATGTAAGACCTTGTCTGGGAGAGTGGCATCGATATTTGATAACATGTAAGACCACGTCTGGGACGTTGGCATTGTACGAGCTTTCCAAGTTATCTACATATCCTGATGATTCTGAACGGTTCAACAGGCATTTCGAGACTCGAATGATTATATGTAATGTGTATCTGATTCAGGAATGTTTGAATTGTACACTATGTTGAGAATGAAAGGTAAGTACATGTACCTTTGTGAACATATGACATAATTATGAGAAAATATGTTATATGAGCATATGGATTTGAAATATGTGAATTGTAATGTGAACTATGTGATATATGTTTGTATCTTGGCCATGAAGTATATGTATTGTTATGATGTTTATATGCTTAAGTTGATAAGTTTATTTTGCATATGGCTTACTAAGCTTTTGAAAGCTTACTTTGTATGTGTTTGTATTGTTTTATAGATATCGTAGCTATAGGGAGCTTGGGGATCATCAAGGATCGTCACCACACTATCCAACCTTATTTTTGTACCTTTTGACATTGTGAATATTAGAATATGGCATATATAGGCTAGGAGTTTTTGGATATGTTTTGTAATGTATATATCTTGCCATGTGATATGGCTAGTTTGAGGTTGAACTTATGGTTTGATTTTGGTATCTGATATGTGACGCAAATTATGCTTATGTGATGTGTTTATGAGTGATCAAATAAAATGGTCAATTCTGGTAAGTTTTGGAATGTGCAAATTTGAGATATTGGTAAGTTAATAACATGTGTTTGAATGATGTAAAATGAGGTTATGAAACAAATGTTTAGATATGATTTTGTTTTATGTTTTGGCATAATTTGGTATGACTATTAAGCATGAAGTTGGTTGATAATGATATGGCATGAATGATGTATGTTTTGGTATTTGAATTTGGTTGAATTTATAGTGC
Source organism: Gossypium hirsutum (assembly GCF_007990345.1). Lineage (NCBI taxonomy): Eukaryota > Viridiplantae > Streptophyta > Magnoliopsida > Malvales > Malvaceae > Gossypium > Gossypium hirsutum. The sequence continues at coordinate 18,196,525 of NC_053432.1, forward strand.
AAATATGCTTGGTTTGATGCTTGTAGGTTTGACCCAAATTGGGTGGCAAATTGGCTTTTCAAATGGCCTATTTTTGTCTACACGGGCAGAGACATGGGTGTGTATCTCAGCCGTGTACGACACACTGTAATATTGCACGGTCGTGTGTCCCCTGGGGTACCCTACGATTTTAAGTCAGTCTTGAGCACGGCCAAGGCACACGGCGTATGGCTAGCCGTGTGACCCGAGTCAGTCTCGACAACGGCCAAGGCATAGGGGCATGTCTTCTGGCTGTGTGATTAAGTCAGTATGTATACCATATTTTGACACGGCCTAGACACACAGGCGTGTCTAAAGTCGCTTGAGGCACACGGTCTATTCACACGGGCGTGTGACCTCTGTAACTTTGAAAAAATATGTTTACTTTTTGAAAAATTCTGTATGAGCTCGGCATAGTCCTGACCCCTTTCTAAAGCATCTTCAAGGTCTCGATAATCTAAATAAGGGACACTATATTAATGTTCAATCTTTGATGCTATGATATTTGTGAAATGAATGTTAAATGTTATGATTTTTCTGGTAACGCCTTTGACCCTAGTCCGGCAATGGATACAGGTTAGAGGTGTTACATTTGGTTGGTATAAGAGCTACAATTTAGTCGATTCTAGGAGTAACGTAGTGTATGTGAGTCTAGCTATACAAGCCATATTTATGAAATGCAATAGTGTGATGAATCCTGACAATGAAAATGTGTTTTTATATAGCAAATGGATCCCGAACGAGCTGTAGCTAACAATGTCGAGAGTAATGCGCCTACTCCCGCGCAAGGGACAGTGTCATCTGGCTCTAGACTGGCTATGAGTAGCCATGATGGAAAGGCTAGACAAGCCTTTTATCAAATGATGAATGGTTGGTTCAGTCAGTACATTAGAACTAATTGGGCTGTTCAACAACCCCCAACCCCGGTCAATCCTTTGTCAGTCCCTGCTATTGCACAAGCTAACTCGAATCAGTTGATTAAGCCTCCTGTTGATAAGATTAGAAAATATGAGGCTAAAGAATTCTTTGCTACAACTAGTGATGATGTTGAGAGAGCCGAGTTCTAGTTAGAGAACATGATGAGAGTATTTGATGAATGTGCCATTTCACTTATGAGAGATATGGCGTATCACTGGTGGAAGACATTGATATCTGTGGTTCCAAGGGAACGAATCACCTGGGATTTCTTCCAATCTAAATTCCAGAAGAAATAAATCAGTTAGAGATTTATCAACCAGAATCGTAAAGAGTTTCTTGAGCTTAAACAGGGTTGTATGTCTGTTACAGAATACGAGCGAGAATTTGTAAGATTGAGTCAATACGCTTGAGAATCTGTTTTGACTGAAGCTATAATGTGCAAGAGGTTAGAGGATGGATTGTACAAGGATATTCGTTTGTTAGTTAGGATTCTTGAGATCAAAGAATTCGTTGTGCTTGTTGAACGAGCATGTAAAGCCGAAGAACTTGAAAAAGAGAAAAGAAAAGATGATTTAGAAGCTAGAGATGGGAGAAAGAGATATGCAAGTAAATCATTTCATTCTGTATCAAAGAAGTTACGAGATGATTATAGCCGTTCAAAGGCTAATGTGGGACATCCGAGTAGAGATCGTACGAGATCACATTCGACCTTCAGAGCTCTAGCTACTTCTGTTACTAGTGTTGGAAATGCCAAATCTAATCGACCCGAGTGTAAACACTATAGTAAAAGACATCTCGACAATTTTAGACTGTACGATCGGACTAGTTTTAAATCTGGACCTTTAGACCATTTCATTCGTGATTGTCCTAAATTTGTCGAGCAAAAGATTGTGCAAAATCTGAGACCGAGTAACACCTCAACTCGTGGTAGACCTCCTAAAAATATGAGAAATGTGACTGGTAGTCAAAGAGGGACTAAAGACACTGTTGTTCAATTTGCGGCTCGCGTACCTGCAATAGCCTATGCAATTCTAGCTCGTGAGGAAGCTTCATCACTAGATGTGATTACAGGTACATTTACTCTTTATGATACTTTTGTGATTGTTTTGATAGATCCTGGATCAATGCATTTGTATATATGCATGAATTTAGTATCCAGTAAGACTTTTCCTGTAGAGTTTATAGAATTTGTGATTAGAGTATCGAACCCCCTAGGCAGATGTGTCCTGGTTGATAAAGTCTACAGGAAATGCCCGTTAATGTTTCGAGACATTTGTTTTCTGGCTGATTTGATGTTATTACCCTTTGACGAGTTTGATATAATTTTTTGTATGGATTGACTAACTTTGCATGATACTATTGTAAATTGCAAATGGAAAACTATTGATTTGAGATGCAAGAATGATGAAATAGTCTGAATTGAATCTAGTGATTTAAATGGGTTACCGACTGTGATTTCTTTGATGAAAGCTTTGAGTATTGTGAGAAAAGGTTGTAACACCCCAAACTCGACCCAGACGCTATGGCCGAATCTGGTGTGTCACATTGAAGCATTTTAGCAAAAACCGTGTTTTCATTGAAAACTCTTCTTAAAATAAAAGAAACTAAATAAAACCTTTCAGTTGTGAAAACCTTGTTTAAAACATTTGATTTAAGAAAACTTATCATTTAAAAATTTAATTGAGGAAACGTAGAAAGCATACTATAATTTAGGAAACCCATGTTCAACTTCGTGTGATTTCAATGAAAATAATACTATAATTCAAGTAAACATAATGAAAACCTTATTACAATCTGATCTGAAACATGCTTAATGAAATAAAAAACTTATATGCTTAAAAACAACAAGTCCAATTTATCTTGCTAGCTGGCAACCTAGAGTCCCTCCAGACATTGAACATTCTACGGAGCGTCAACTGAAAATAAAATAAAAGAGGGGCAGAGTTTTCGCAAACTCAGTGTGTACAACCCTCGGCAAAAACAAGCATTCAAAACAAAACATCAGTCATCAATCATGCAATGCAATCCCATCCAAATTATCCATCCGCTACACACCAGCTCCGTCTCCCGTCACACCATGTAGGGATATAAATATCGACCCACCCAGCCCACACACCATGGTAGCTCGGTTGCAGAACTACGTTCATTTACATATTGAGCTTTAAATGTCGTCGGTGGATCCACGATTGTCAGGCAACCATGCCTCATATATTTCCTCCGTTCCATAGTTCCCAACCTATATGCAACCTAAGCAGAACATCATATGTATGCATGTCACATCCATAAAACTTGCATTCAACGCCTAGGGGTATTTTGGCCATTTTTGCCCTTAGGGGCATTTCGGTAATTTTTTCTTAATTACAGTTTTCACTTACGTTGGCCCGTTAACGAGTCCCGTGAGCTAAGATGAACGAACACTATGCACCAGGTAGGATTCCAGAGAAGAAGAGGTAAGTCATTAAGACCGCTTAAGTACCAAGCTCTCCCTAGATCCAATCCTAAACATGCATATACCCGTTGCCACAACTTAACCCTTTGACTTGTCCACGGTCGCAATATATTAATTAAGTCTTATGTGGATATCATATACTAGGCCCAAAACCCCTTACAAAGCCCAAACAATTTCACATACCTGTATCTGGCCCATTAAGCCCAATGATATTCATATGGCCCATTAGGCCCAAATCACCTCTATATGGCCCATTAGGCCCAAATCACATTTATATAGCCCGTTAGGCCCAGTCACATTCATATTCATGCTCACATACAAGTTCCTATCACATAGCATCAACATTCAGTTTTTGCCTATTATGGGCCCTACAGCCCATCGGGCCCATTTAGCCCATTCCAGCCCATATGGCCAAATCATAACCCAAGTCCACAGAATTTCTCGTGGGCCTCAAGCAACCTATCGGTCTCCCCCTTACGAGTGCTCGCGCACTCGCAAGACTACCATAGCCAAACTTTCGGCTTTTTGGGATTTTGGCTTTTGCCGATACAGAATGTGTGTGTAGTGTATGTACACACCTGGTAAGCAAGTGTGATGCGATCTCCTTAGCCCAAACCTACAATCAATATCACTCAAAGATTAATCACACGTACTTATCGATTACTTTACCAAAAGTCGAAATTTCACCTTAACCTTACCTGAACGCCAAGCCTTTACTAGCTTTTACTTTGATCACTAAACACGCGTATTTCTCAGATCTAAAGAGGAAATTGGTAGGAATCCAAAACCAAGATTTGACACTAATTCCCTACCAAATTCGATTAGAAAGAAGTGAGGGACCAAATACTCGATACTTATCAAAAACCAATTGGGAGAGCGAACACTTACACTAGAATTGACTAGGTGGAAAGAGTAGTGGCAGCACCAAGGGTATTCAGCTCTTAGAGATTTGAATGGCAACAATTGATTACTCAGCACCAAAGAAGAGAGGAAGAAGAATCGGCTAAAGCAAAGAAAATATTGAGAAGAGAAGGGATAAGAATTTGGCACAAAGAAAGAAAAGAAAAAAAAGGTTTTCGGCTTTTTAGAGAAAAGGGTTTCTGGGACAAAGTGAAGGGAAATTTGTCATTAGCTTTTCAACCCTCCCATTTGGCACCTATTTATAGCCCTATAGCCAAATCCTTCAAGCCCAAGTTCCCAATTCGGATCTACTTACTCCTTACTTCTTATCTCCTCGTTTTTCTCCCTGATAACCCATTGATCATTACCTTAATTTTCTCTTCTGAACACTCCCCTTGGAGTCGATATTCATGCCACTTCCATCATTCTAGAAGGCCAAAATTAAACTTTAAAAATACTAAGCTACGATTCGAACCTTGGACCCCCTTGCTAGCTACTAACACCACCTCACTACACCTTATGTGGCGTCACTTAGCCACTCCACCACAGGCTCTTTTTGTGTCCAATTGTTTCTTCATTATTCAAAAGCCCACCTACTTGTTAGCCCTGATTCTTTTAATAAATAAATTATAATTTCTTTTACCCCTTAAGGCCTACTAAAATTATCTCTTGGATAAGAATATTAAACACAATTTTTATCAAAATCAAAAATAAAGAAAAATCAGCATTTCGGGAATTTGAAATTTTAGGATTTTAGGATTTCGGGATTTTTGGGGCGTTACAAAGGTTGGGAAGCTTACTTCGCTTATGTGTCTCTTGTCTGTAAATTCCATGATGTGTTTCCTGAAGAACTTCCGGGATTACCTCCGATCTAAGAAATTGAACTTGGCATTGAGTTAGTAGTTGGAATTACTCCGATTTCGATAGCTCCGTATAGAATGATTCCGACCAAACTAAAAGAATTAAAGTCTCAGTTGCAAGAGTTGATCGATAGAAGGTTTGCTAGACTGAGTTTCTCACCTTGGGGTGCTCTATTCTATTTGTGAAAAAAAGACGGTATGATGAGAATGTGCATAGATTATGTTAGTTGAAGAAAGTGACTATCAAGAACAAGTACCTTGTGCCCCGAATTGATGATTTATTTGATTAATTGAAAAGAGCTATTGTATTTTCGAAAATAGATTTGAGATCAGGCTGTTATCAGTTGCAAGTGAAAGACTCAGACATTCTGAAAACTCCATTTAGAACGAGGTACGGCCACTATGAGTTCTTAGTTATGCCTTTCAGATTAACTAATGCACCTGCTATCTTTGTAGACTTGATGAATCAGATATTGAGACCTTACCTTGATCAATTTGTAACAGCCCAAAATAGGGCCCAAACAGAACAGTGGTTCCGAAACCACGAATTTGAGATAGAAAAGTTTATTTCGGTTAATTTTTATAATTTACCGAGTGATTAGACGCATGTGTTAGAGTATCGATGGAAAATTTTATAGATAGCATGCTTAATTTGCCTTCTAGGGCTTAATTGCAAAAGTTGATAAATATGAGTTTTAGATGCTAAAGGATTAAATTGAAGAGTATAATTGAAGTAGAGGTCCTTAAATGGTAATTAGACCATTAGGTTTACATGGACAAAAATGGACGTACATAGATAAAAATAAATAAAGTTTTAATGAAGGGTATTTTAGTCATTTGGTAATTAAAAGATTAAAAAAGGGAAAAAGATGGCAAAATGTGCCCATCTTCTTCATTAGGCCGAAATTTCAAGGGTTCTTCATAGGTAGGATTTTCTCAAGCTTCCAAGCTTCATAATAAGTGATTTCAAGCCCTGTTTTTAATGTTCTTTATGTTTTTGAAGTCCCGGTAACTTGATTTAGCATATTCTAGTAATAATTTAACCTAAGGTTCATATTTGGAAAAAAAAAACATAAGTGAAATGTGTTTATTTTGATGTTTTATGGTAGAATATGAAGCTTGAAATTATGTTAAACGACTTGAGCTCAGCGATTTTAAGCGAAAACGAGTAAAACGACATAATCGATAAAAATACCTAATGGTCATAAGTACATGTTAGAGTAGAAATTTGACGTTACCAAATGATCAGCATGTCATAAAACATAAGAATTAGGGATAAAGTTTCATTTCCGAGCCTTGGGGCAAAAGTGTAAATATGCAAAAGTTTAGGGACAAAATTGTAATTTTGCCAAAATTAGAGTTAAGGATATTTTTGATAAATGTGAATATTAAATAAGTTAAATTTGCTATTATAGATCAAGAAGAATGAAATTTAAGGTTAGACCGAGGAAAGAAAAAGGTTGAGGACTAAATCAAAATATTTGATCGTATTTTGTATCGAGGTAAGTTTGTGGTAAATAAATGCAATTTTTTTATTATTTATAATTAATGATGTTATTTTTCAGCACCTATATATTAATTTTGCAAATTTATTCCTTGATGATTCAAGCAAGAATTGACGAAGAAATGATACTTAAAAGTCCCGGTTGAACCTTAGGAATGTGTAGGATACAAATGTCATGACATTAGGGTTTAAGGATACCAAGTAAGACCATGCCAAGACATGGCATCGGTAAGTTTTACAAGGCAAGGAAATCATGTAAGACCATGTCAAGACAGGCATTGATAAACTACAATAAGGTAAAGATCCCATGTAAGACCATGCCAAGACATAGCAATGGTGAGTTCATAAGGCAAGGATACCACATAAGACCATGTCAAGCCATGGCAATGGTAAGTTTAAAAAGGAAAGGTACCTGTGTATCCTTAGTATTCCAAGTGGTTCAACGAAAAATTTAAAGAGTGCACCAAAGGCAAGGTAAGATAAGTCCATGTTCGAAAGGTTCAGGTTATCTTGATAATTCATTTAGAATGTTGTTATTTATTTACATGCAAACTTACTAAGCTTTATGCTTACTCCCTTTCTTTTCTCTCTTTTTATAGTATCATAAAGCCAACTTGGAAAATTGTAAGGACGTCGGAGATCGCTTCACACTATCAACGAGCTATCTCAGTATTTTGTGACTAGAAATACTTTAAGTTATGGCATGTATAGGTACTTGGCTATTGTGTTTGTATGTCCTTATGATATTATTAAAGAATGGCATGTGAATACTTGGTAATGATTAGCTTATGATATAGCTAAATAAAAACATGTTTTGTATCATGTATGCCTAAGTAAGGTTTGATGCAAAAGAAATTATGGAGTAAGAGTTGGCCATGGAACATTTAGGAAACAACAGCAGTGATGTGGTTTTCAAAAATCACTAAAAATTCTAGAAATAAAATTAAATGGTGAATGGATATATAATTAAATCTTATTGAGTCTATTTTCATAGGAAAGAAACAAAGCAAGCAAATGAAGTCTATATTCTGAGATATTTAAATTTTTGCAAGACTAGTTCAGAGTGACTTCATGATCCCTTATTCTAACTTTGGAAAATCATTAGAAATTGTAAAAAAAAAGAATTATAAGTCATAGCTTATATTTCTAGGTTCCTTAGCGAGTATATTTTCATTAGAAACAAATGGAAATGTTATCCGATTTTTGTATAATGAGATAATCAATTTTTCGTGAATAGAGGTCAGGTCTACTAAACTCCAAAATAGAGGAACTTTTAATGAATAAATTGTACTAATTGGCCAAACCAAAATTCTAGAAAATTATGGTAAGAAGATATATGATTCTAGTTTTAGGAAAAATTTACAGATTTAAATTTCGAGTTTTGTAACTCAAGTTATAATTAATTTAGTTTTATTATGAATAGTGAAATAAATAGTTTTGATTTGTGTAAGTAATCGGAAAATTTTTAATGTTCCCGGTTTGGATGAATGTGAGCAAATTAAAATTCTTCTAAAAGTAAATTTTTTTAATGCCCTGAACAGGTAAGATAAGTCTGGTAACGCCTTGTGCTCGACTCCAGTTATGGTCTCGAGTAAGGGGTGTTATACAATTTTTTGTTGTATTCATTGATGATTTATTGATATATTCACAAGATGAAGCTAAACATGCTGAACATCTGAGATTTGTACTGCAGACTTTGAGAGATAAGTAACTGTATGCGAAGTTTAGCAAGTGTGAATTCTGGTTACGAGAAGTCGGTTTTCTAGGCAATATTGTGTCAGCATCAGGTATCCGAGTTGATCTGAACAAGATTTCAACTATTTTGGATTGGACATCCCCGAGAAATGTGTTTGAAGTCTGCAATTTTCTGGGACTTGCCGATTATTATCGACGATTTGTAAAAGGCTTTTCTCTGATAGCTACTCCGTTGACTAAGTTGCTTCAGAAAGATTTGAAATTTGAATGGTCAAAAAAGTGTCAGAAAAGCTTTGATCAGTTGAAAGCCCTATTGACTGAAGCTCCGGTGTTAGTACAACCTGAATCAGGTAAAGAATTCGTAGTCTATAGTGATGCTTCGTTAAATGGTCTAGGATGTGTTTTGATGGAGGAAGGCAAAGTTATTACTTATGCTTCGAGACAGTTAAAGTCGTATGAAAAGAACTATCCGACGAACGACCTTGATTAGCTACAGTTGTATTTGCTTTGAAGTTTTGGTGCCACTATATGTTTGGTGAGAAATGTCACGTTTATTCCGATCATAAAAGCTTGAAATATCTGATGACTCAGAGAGATCTAAATCTGCGATAGAGAAGATGGTTAAAACTGTTAAAAGACTACGAACTTGTAATTGATTATCATCCAATAAAAGCAAATGTTGTTACGGATGGTTTGAGTCAAAAATCACTGTTTGCTTTGCGTGTGATGAATGCTCATTTGGTTATTTCCGATGATGGTTTGTTTGTAGTCGAATTAAAAGCAAGACCTTTATTCATTCAACAGATTATTGATGCTTAGAAAGTTGATAATGAGATAATAGCAAAACGAACTCAATGTGAATTGAATTCTGATTTAGAATTTATAGTTGATGATAATGATTGTCTAAGATTCTGAGATCGGATTTGTGTTTCGAGAAATTTAGAGTTAATTCAGATGATTTTAAAAGAAGTTCATAGCAGTTGTGTATCTGTACATCCAGGTAATACAAAAATGTATAATGATTTGAAACAGCATTATTGGTGGTCTGGAATGAAAAGAGATATCTTTGAATTTTCTTCTAAATGTTTGATCTGTCAGCAAGTTAAAGCTGAACATCAGGTGCCATTTGGTTTGTTACAACCAATTATGATTCCAGAATGGAAATGGGACAGAGTGACAATAGAATTTGTTTCGGGTTTGCCTCTATCTCTGCGAAAGAAAGATGCAATTTGGGTTGTGGTTGACCGTTTGAAAAAATCAGCTCATTTTATTCCGGTACGATCTGATTACTCGTTGGATAAGTTAGCTGAGTTATACATTTTTGATATTGTGAGATTGCATGGTGTGCCATTGTCTATTATGCCAGACAGAGATTTGAGATTCACATTGCGATTTTGGAAGAAATTGTAAAACGCTTTGGGTACGAAATTGCATTTCAGTACTACTTTTCACCAGCAAACGAATGGTCAACCTGAGCGGATTATTCAGATTCTTGAAGATATGTTGAGATGTTGCATTCTTGAATTTGAAGGTGCGTGGGAACAGTATTTGTCTTTGATTGAATTTACATACAATAACAATTTTCAATCAAGCATTAAAATGGCACCGTACGAAGCCTTATATGGTCGCAAATGTCGTACACATTTGTATTGGACTGAGATCAGTGAGAATAAGATACACGCGGTTGATTTAATAAAAGAGACTAAACAGAAAGTATTCCAGATAGTTTAAAAATAGCTTCTGATCGTCAGAAATCTTACATAGATTTGAAAAGAAAAGATATTGAGTTTGAGATTGGCGATAAAGTGTTTTTAAAAGTGTCCCTGTGGAAGAAAGTACTTCGATTTGGTAAAAAAAATGCAAGTTGAGTCCGAGGTTCATCGAACTGTATGAGATTATTGAGCGTATCGGGTCAATTGCTTATCGTTTGTTGTTGCCACCTAAGCTAGAAAAGATCCACAACGTATTTCATGTATTGATGTTTCGATGTTACAGATCTGACCCTTTGCATGTAATTTCTTCATCCGAGATTGAAATTCAGTCCGATATGACTTATGAAGAGGAACTGACTTGTATCTTAGCTCGTGAGATTAAAAAAATTGGGAAATAAGAAAATTCCATTAGTTAAAGTGTTGTGGCATCGACATGGTATTGAAAAGGCTACGTGGGAGTACGAAGATGTTATGAGACAGCAATATATGAATCTGTTCAACGGTAAGATTTTCAGGGACGAAAATTCCTAAGGGGAAGAGTTGTAACAGTCCGGTTTAGACCCTAGTTGGAACAGTGGTTTTGGGACGACAAATCCACGTAAGAAAGATATTTAAATATTATTTTATGTGATATATGAATTAGCATGTGTGAAAGTTTCGTATGAAAATTTAATCATTTGTGTGCTCAACTTGGTAAAAGGACCTAATTGCATAAAATGTAAAAGTGGTCTTCTAATTGTTAAAGTGCCTATTTGATATGCCTTTGTAAATGAAAGGTCCTTATGTTGATATTTAACCATTGTAAGCTTGAGTGGACATTAATGACCTTGTATATTAATGGCTTAAATGTTAATTAAATAAGGGTAAAATGGTAAATAGATTATTTATGTATTATTAAAAAAACCAAAATCAAAATTTGGTGTTATAATCATCCATATAGCTAAATTTGAGAGAAAAAGAAGAGAAAAATATGGTTTTAGGGTTTGACACTTATTTTACTTGATCAAGGTATGTAATTGCTCGGTTTTTGTTAATTTCTACGTTTTTGTGATCATTGCTTAGTATACTATTAAGCCCAAGCCTCAATTTCTAATTTTGTTGATGATTTTGAGTTGAGTAATTGATGAAACTATGAGCTTTAAGAAGTTTGATGTTAGTAAATTAAAGATATGTGTTGGGTTAGTATATTTTGTCTCTAAATTTTTGATGAATTTGAGTAATTTGGGCTAAATTGAGAAATTTGTAAATTGAGGGACTAAAATGTGAAATCAATGAAATATGTGGGCTTGTATGAGCTATATTAAAATTCGGCTAGACATGTGTATAAAGAAATTATGTGTATTTTGTGATTCTGTGAGAAGGGACTAACGTGTCAAAATGTAAAAATGTGAGGGCTAGTTTGTAAAGTGCCCTAAACAAGTGTTTTTGGATTGATTTGAATGAATGTGAAAGTTAATAAGTTAAATTTGAATTGATATAGATCAAGAGCCAAAGAGAATGGAATAAGATCAGGGAAAGTCGAAAGTCGTCACGTAGCCAATTTTGTTTATTTGAATTCGTATGAGGAAAGTCGATATACAAATAAATGTATTTTGAATTGAATTATTATTGCTTATATGCTTTTGAACAATGTTGAAGGATTATATATGTTGAGAATGAGATATCCGAGAAAGTATCGACAAAGTTCCGATGTCCGAAAAGCCCCATATGAACCTTAGGAATAGTTAGGATACATATGTCATGACATAGGATTCGATATGTGTTATCGTGTAAGACCACATCTGGGATGTTGGCATCGACTTATGATTTACGTGTAAGACCATATCTGGGACATCGGCATCATACTTGATTTCATGTAAGACGCTGTCTGAGACAGTGGCATCGATATTTGATTACATGTAAGACCAGGTCTGGGATGTTGGCATTGTACAAGCTTTTTGAGTTATCCGCGTATCCTTATGGTTCTGAATGGTTCAACGGGCATTCTGAGATACGAATGATTATATGTAATGTGTATTTGATTCAGGTACGTTTGAATTGTACACTATGTTGAGAATGAAAGGTAAGTACATGTACCTTTGTGAACAAATGATAGAATTATGAGAAAATATGTTATATAAGCATATGCATTGGAAATATGTGAATTGTATGCGAACTATGTGATATGTTAGTATCTTGGCCATGAAGTATATGTATTGTTATGATTTTTATATGCTTAAGTTGATAAGTTTATTTGTATATGGGTTACTAAGCTTTTGAAAGCTTACTTTGTATGTGTTTGCATTGTTTTATAGACATCATAGCTATCAGGAGCTGGGGGATCATCAAGGATTGTCACCACACTATCGAACCTTATTTCGTACCTTTTAACATTGTGAATATTAAAATATGACATGTATAGCCTAGGAGTATTTAGATATGTTTTGTAATGTATATATCATGCCATGTGATGTGGCTAGTTGGAGGTTGAACTTATGGTTTGATTTTGGTATATGATATGTAATGCAAATTATGCTTATATGATGTGTTTATGAGTGATCAAATAAAATGGTCAATTCTGGTAAGTTTTGGAATGTGAAAATTTGAGATATTGGTAAGCTAATAACATGTGTTTGAATGATGTAAAATGAGGTTATGAAACAAATGTTTAGATATGATTTTATTTTATGTTTTGGCATAATTTGGTATAACTATTAAGCATGAAGTTGGTTGATAATGATATGGCATGAATGATGTATGTTTTGGTATTGAAATTTGGTAGAAATTATAGTGCAAATATGCTTGGTTTGATGCTTGTGAGTTTGACCCAAATTGGATGGCAAATTGGCTTTTCAAATGGCTTATTTTTGTCCTCATGGGTAGAGACAAGGGCTTGTGTCTCAGTCGTGTACGGCACATGGTCATGTTGCATGATCGTGTGTCCCCTGGGGTACCCTACGATTTTAAGTTAGTCTTGAGTACAGCCAAGGCACATGGGCGTGTGGCTAGCCGTGTGACCCAAGTAAGTCTCGACCACGGCCAAAGCACACAGGCATTTCTTTTGGCATTGTGATTAAGTCGATATGTATGCCTTGTTTTGACATGACCTAGACACACGGGCTTGTCTAAAGCCGTGTGAGGCACACGGTCTGTTCACACAGGCGTGTGACCTCTGTGACTTTGAAAAAATATGTTTAATTTTTGAAAAATTCTGTATGAGCCCGGTTTAGTCCCGGCCCCTTTCTAAACCATGTTTAAGTTCTTGATGATCTAAATAAGGGACACGATATTGATGTTCAATCTTTGATGCTATGATATTTGTGAAATGAATGTTAAATGTTCCGATTTGTCTAGTAACGCCTTTGACCCTAGTCCGGCAATGGATACGGGTTAAGGGTGTTACATGAACCCCTTAGGCTAGTGTGTTTTGGTTGATAAAGTATGCAAGAATTGTCCACTGATGATTCAAGATTCATGTCTTCCGGTCGACTCGATGTTGTTGCCATTCGACAAGTTTGATATAATTCTGGGTATGGATTTGCTAACGTTTCATGATACTGTTGTGAACTGCAAACGGAATACTATTGATTTACGATGCCAAAATGGTGAAAAAATTTGGATTGAGTTTAATGATCTGAATGGTTCACTGTCTGTGATTTCCTCGATGAAAGCTCAGAGTTATGTGAAAAAGGGTTGTGAAGCTTACTTTGCCTATGTGCTCGATTCTAAAGTGACCGAAAAGAGGATTGAATCAGTACCAGTTGTGTGCAAGTATTCAGATGTGTTTCCTGAAGAATTACCGGGTCTGCCGCCGATCCGAAAGGTAGAGTTTGGTATTGAGTTAGTGCCAGGGACGACTCCAATATCGATAGCTCCGTACAGAATGGCACCGACTGAATTAAGAGAATTGAAAGCTCAGTTGTAAGAATTGACAGATAGAAATTTTGCACGACCGAGTTTTTAGCCCAGGGGTGCTCCCGTATTATTTCTGAAAAAGAGAGATAGTACGATGGGAATGTGTATCGATTATAGATAGCTTAACAAAGTGACTATTAAGAACAAGTATCCTTTGCCTAGAATTGATGATTTGTTTGATCAGTTGAAAGGAGCTACTCTGTTTTCAAAGATAGATTTGAGATCAGCTTACTATCAGTTGCGAGTAAAAGATTCAGACATTTCAAAAATTGCATTTAGAACACGGTACGAACATTATGAGTTTTTAGTAATGCCTTTCGAATTAACAAATGCACCTGCTACTTTTATGGATCTAATAAACAAAACTTTCAGACGTATTTAGATCGATTTGTTGTTGTATTCATTGATGACATATTAATTTATTCACGTAATGAAAATGAACATGCCAAGCATTTGAAAATTGTGTTACAGACTCTATGTGATAAGCAGCTATTTGCTAAGTTCAGTAAATGTGAATTTTGGTTATGTGAAGTTGGTTTTCTTGGGCATATTGTGTCAGCATCTGGTATACGAGTTGATCTGAGCAAAATTTCAGCTATCTTAGATTGGAAGCCTCCAAGAAATGTGTCTGAAGTCCGTAGTTTTTGGGACTTGCCGATTATTACCTACGATTTGTAAAGGGCTTTTTAATGATTACTACTCCGCTGATGAGATTGTTACAGAAAGATGTCAAGTTGGAATGGTCCGAAAAATTTCAGAAAAGCTTTGATCAATTAAAAGCCCTGTTGACTGAAGCTCTAGTGTTAGTACAACAAGAATTGGGTAAAGAATTTGTGATTTAAAGTGATGCTTCGTTAAACAACCTGGGTTCTGTTTTGATGCAAGAAGGGAAATGTGACAGCCCAAAATTGACCCTAGTCGGGAAGTGGTTTCGGGACCGCTAAACCGAGTCATAAAAATAATTAACCGTCATAATTGATGCTCATTATATGTACATGTGCATGTGTGAAAATTTCGTGTTTGAATTTTGTTTAATTGTAGGTGAATTTTAGTAAATAGGACTTATGTGAGAAAATTTTGAAATGTGATAGGTCAAAGCATAAGGATCTATTAGTGCATGAAATAAAAAGGGGGGACTTGCATGTCAATTTCCCCCCTAATTAGTAGTGGCCGGCCATGACAAGCATGGTAGACCAAGTGTGATGGGCAAGAACATGTCATAAACATGTTGAGTTAGTGTTTCATGGGAAGTATGATAAAATAAGGAGCATGGGCATAAAATAATGAAAGGGAATATGATGAAAACAAAAAAAAAGTGTGTGGTTGTTCCCCCCCCCATTTTGCCGAAACTAGAAAGAAGAAACAAAAAAAAGGGTCCATCTTTCTTCATTTCCCTTGGCCGAATGTTCTAAGGAAGAAAGAAAAACAAGTTGTGTTCTTTGGTTCTTCTTGGCCGAATTGAAAGGAAGAAGAAGGGAGTGAAGCAATCGGTCATCTTAGGTCACTATTAAGGTAAGGAAGTTTGTACTAGCTTTTGAAATTTTAGTTGATATTGAGTGAGTTATCAAGTGATTTTTGTAAACCATGTTGAAATTTTGATTTTGGGGGTGAGTATGGTTTTCGGCTATAAAAGATTAATAAGGGTGATGATTGTGTTTCATGCTAAACTTAGATGAATAATGGTAGTTGCTTACATCTTGATATCTATGAGTTCCTTTCTTGGTTCTACCATAGACCCACGAAGTATATGTTTATTTGGTGTTGTTGGAGGTTTATGATAGAAGCTAATGAGTGAGAGTTTGATAGGTACTATGAGGTTAAACTTCATGAGATTGTAAGCTTGTAAGTTGGATGATGAAATTCATGCTTTGTGAAGGTAAATGGTGTAGAAGGAGCATTCGGCCATGAAAAAAAAATAAAGGGAAATTTACGATGAATTAAGTTGGAAGCTATTATAATGTACTAGTGCATTCGGGTATGGGATGAAAATATATGAGATGGCTATAATCAGCCTTGTGATTCGGCTCTTGCATATATATATATTTGCACATGATGTATTGGTATGGTACACATATATATATCATCCCAAGGTATATGTTTATATATGGTGGTGGTTTAGTTATGGAGTAAATGATGGATGCGTATTGAGTTATAATATGTAATGCATTAGTTAGTAAAATGTATGCCATTTATGTGTGGTATTAAGTATATAATCGGCCTCAACATAGACATGCATATTCGGCCATAGGAAGAAGATTGGTGTTGCATGTATTCGGTTAGAGGCAAGCATATTGATGCTTTTGTCTTGGCTTAGAAAATTCGGCCAAGGGGGAAAATTAGCTAAAATGTTGAGTTTGATTCATGATTCTGTACATATGTGACTTTAATGTCTAATGTATAAATATGGGCTAAGTGCCTTGTGTTCCTCTTTTCGATGCTCAAATGATTAAATCAATTTATTTGTTTAATTAAGCTCAAGAGCAAAGGGGAACTAAATCCGATAAAGGGAAGGAAAAAGTGGTCGAATAGCTATCGGAATCGTTCGACAACATCCGAGGTAAGTTCTTGAGTAATAGAGCTTAAATTATGATTTGATTAGATCATGTTTTAAGCAAATCAAAATCATGCTCTTTGTGTGTGGCTATTGAGCCGAAATTGCAAGAATGATAAGTGTCTTGTGTTCGAGTTTTGCTAACGAGAATGAAATACGAATGTGCCATGATTTATTGTTAAATGTGCATGGTTATTTGAATGATGTCCGGGCTAAGTCCCGAAGGCTTTGTGCTAAGTGACCATATCCGGACTAAGATCCGAAGGCATTTGTGCGAGATACTAATTCCGGGCTAAGCCCGAAGGCATTGGTGCGAGTTACTAAATCCGGGTTAAGTCCCGAAGGCATTTGTGCGAGTTACTAAATCCGGGTTAAGTCCCGAAGGCATTTGTGCGAGTTACTATAACCGGGCTATGTCTCGAAGGCATTTGAACGAGTAGCTATATCCGGTTAAATTCCGAAGGTATGTGATTTGGGAATGAATGATCTTGCTGTAAAAATTTCAGTTAATACGCTTGAAACATCCCAACATTGAGGTATGTTTCGTATGTGCTTTGAATTAGTTGAGCCCTTAAAAATAAGTATTCGCTCAGTTGATAAATGAGCTACCGGCCTTTGGCTAAGTTGATCTTTGTGTATGAATAAAAGGGTTGGTAATGTGAAATAAGTATGATATTGAAAATTTGTGCATATGAAATTATCCGTTTAGCTACATGAATGCTACACTTTTGTTGTGCTGGAATCCCTTGCTCAAAACTTACTAAGCATAAATTGCTTACTCCGTTTCTTTGATTTCCTGTTTTATAGATTTTGGTTCTTCAGCTATCAGACTCGGGATTTTGAAGTCAAAGTCGCCCACACTATCAAAGCCCCCTTTTGGTACAATTTTGGTTGAACTTCGAAATGGCATGTATAGGACTACCCTTTTTGTTGTGGGTCATAGACCCTTTGGACTTGTATAATTTTGGATAGCCATGCGAAAATGGCTTATATATGTTTGAGCATAATGTTATCATCATTTGGTATGGATATGGTTATTGAGAGGTGTGGATATACTTAACAAGGATTGGCCATGGGAATGGTTAATCACTATCATAATTTGTGCTATTTATGCTAAAAGGGCTAGTTGAATCATGGAAACTATGAAATAGGTAAAGTCTACCTTAAAGGCAGATGCTGACAGCAGCAGTGATGTAGATTTGGAAAATCACTAAAAATAGTAGGAATGGAATTAAATAGTGAATAAATTATGTAAACGAACCTTGATGAATCTATTTTCATAGGAAAGTAACGAAACAATCATATGGACAGTATGTTAAGAGATATTCAGGTTCTCGTGAGACAGGGCCAGAACGGTTTCTGGATTTCCTGTTCCGACTTTGGAAATTCATTATAAATTAACCAGAGACAATTAGGAGTCATGCCATATATGTATAGATTTCTATCTGAGTCTAGTTTCTATAGAAACAAACGGCATCAGTATTGAAGCTCTTTGCAGGGAGATATCCAAGTCGTAATGCGCAAAGGTCAGTGTAGTCGATCCCTGTAACATGGGAGACTTTGACTAATAAACTGTACTAATTGGCCTGACCAAAATTCTAGAAAAAATATGTAGATGGGCATATGAGTCTAGTTTCAGGAAAAAATTACAAAACTAATTTTCGAGTTTTGAAACTCAATATATAATTTTTAAGGTGACAGTAATGCAGTTAGCCAACTGCCTGGAAAATTTTAAAATGGATTGTGCAAAGAAGTGATTTAAGTCTGCAAACCTCTCGTGTCCGACTCCGGCGACGGACTCGGGTACGGGGTGTTACAATTTTATTGGTATCAGAGCTACGGTTTAGTCGATTCTAGGACTACCGTAATGCGTTGTGTCTAGCTATACATGCCATTTTATGTGATTATTTTATAATGTGGTGATTTCTGACATTTGCAAATGTGTTTATTTATAGTAATGGATCCCGATCCCGACCGAGCGGTAGCTGATGATCTTGAGAGTGTAGCGCCTGCTCCCGCACAAGGGACAGCGCCGGCGGACTCTCAACCTAATGCTAGTAATCCGAATGATGAAGCTAGACAAGCTTTCTATAGCGTGATGAATGATTGGTTCAACCAATACATTCGAACTAATACGGCTGTTCCACAACCTCCATTCCCGACTAATACAACCCCCGCACCTACACTACCTCTGGAAACTGACCAAATAAGGTCAAATAAGCCCCCAGTTGACAGAATCCGAAAACATGGGGCTACTGAATTTAAAGCTACGGATAGCGACGACGCCGAGCAAGCTGAATTTTGGTTGGACAACACTATTCGGGTACTCGATGAGCTATCTTGTACACCCTATGAATGTCTAAAGTGTACTATCTCCTTGCTACGCGATTCTGCCTACTATTGGTGGAGTACTCTGACTTCGGTTGTGCCCCGAGAGCAAGTAACTTGGGAGTTTTTCCAAACTGAGTTTCGGAAAAAGTATATCAGTCAGAGATTTTTTGATCAAAAACGGAAGGAATTTCTTGAGCTTAAGCAAGGTTCTATGTCGGTTATTGATTACGAGCGAAAATTTGTTAGACTTAGTAGATACGCTCGGGAATGTGTTTCATCCGAGGCTATCATGTGTAAACGCTTCGAGGATGAGCTGAATGAAGATATAAAAATGTTTGTTGGCGTTCTTGAAATACGAGAGTTCGTAGTACTTGCCGAGCGAGCTTGTAAAGCCGAAGAGCTTAGAAAAGAAAAACAAAAAGTTGATGTGGGAACTGGAGAGTTTCGTAAAAGATCTTCGGGAAAGTCTCTTCAACAGGCATCGAAGAAATTTCGAGATGATGTGGGCCGGTCTAGAAGCACTTCGGGCCTTTTTAGACAAGATCGTGATCGACCCCCTACGGGTACACGAGGCACTTCGGTCGCCAGTGTTGGGAATGAACGTCGAGACAGAACAAAATGTCGATATTGCGGTAAATGGCATTCGGGGAGTTGTAGATTCCCTGACCGCTCCTGTTACATGTGCGGATCAGTTGACCACTTCATTAAAGATTGCCCGAGGTTGTCTGAACAGAATGTAAATCAGAGTGGGAAACCGGGTGCTACCACTGCTCGAGGTAGACCATCTAGAAATACGGACAATGCTAGCGGTGGTCAGAGAGGATCTAGAGATGCTACGACCAGATCCGAGGCTCGCGCGCCTGCTAGAGCTTATGCTATACGTGCCCGCGAGGATGCTTCTTCGCCTGATGTTATTACCGGTACTTTTACTCTCTTTGATACTAATGTAATTGCTTTGATTGACCCCGGTTCTACTCATTCTTACATATGTGAAACCTTGGCATCCAGTAAGACTTTACCTATTGAGTCTACTGAGTTCGTAATTCGGGTGTCAAATCCCTTGGGTCGTTACGTGCTTGTCGACAAAGTGTGTAAGAAATGTCCCCTAGTAATTCGAGGTTCCTATTTTCCGGCGGACTTGATGCTTTTGCCGTTTGATGAATTTGATGTTATTCTTGGTTTGGATTGGCTGACCGCGCATGATGCAGTTGTGAATTGCAAAAGCAAGACTATTGATTTGAGGTGCGCAAATAACGAGATAATCCGAGTTGAGTCTACGGACTTAAAGGGGTTGCCAGCTGTAATATCCTCAATGTTGGCCCAGAAATATGTAAGAAAAGGGTACGAAGCATACCTTGCGTATGTACTTGATGACAAAGAATTAGAAAAGAAACCTGAATCTGTGTCGGTGGTTTGTGAATACCCGGATGTTTTTCCTGAAGAATTACCGGGTTTACCACCTGTTCGGGAGATAGAGTTTGGTATTGAGCTTGTACCTGGGACTACGCCGATTTCGATAGCTCCGTATCGTATGGCACCAACCGAGTTAAAAGAGTTGAAAGCTCAGTTGCAAGAATTGATGGATAGAGGTTTCGCCCGACCAAGTTTCTCACCTTGGGGTGCACCAGTATTGTTCGTGAAAAAGAAGGACGGAACCATGAGGTTGTGCATTGACTATCGTCAGCTGAATAAAGTGGCAATAAAGAACAAATATCCGTTACCGCGTATCGATGATTTGTTTGACCAACTGAAGGGAGCCTCAGTGTTCTCAAAAATAGATTTGAGATCGGGCTATTATTAGTTGCGAATTCGAGATTCGGACATACCCAAAACTGCCTTCAGAACGAGATATGGTCACTACGAGTTCTTAGTGATGCCGTTTGGGCTCACTAATGCCCCTGCGGTATTTATGGATTTGATGAATCAGATCTTCAGACAGTATTTGGACCGGTTCGTAGTTGTGTTCATTGATGACATCTTGGTCTATTCAAGAGATGAGACCGAACATGCTGAGCACCTGAGATTAGTGTTGCAAATTTTGCGGGATAAGCAGTTATATGCTAAGTTCAGTAAGTGTGAGTTCTGGTTAAGAGAGATTAGCTTCTTGGGTCATGTGGTATCCGCATCGGGTATTCGAGTTGACCCGAGCAAAATTTCAGCCATACTTAACTGGAAGCCTCCAAGAAATATTACCGAAGTTCGGAGCTTCCTGGGGCTCGCTGGTTATTACCAACGATTTGTAAAAGGTTTCTCGATGATAGCCACACCAATGACGAAGCTACTTCAAAAGGATGTTAAGTTCGAATGGACGGAGAAATGTCAGAAAAGTTTCGATCAACTGAAAACTTATTTGACTGAAGCTCCAATTTTAGTGTAACCCGAATCAGGCAAAGAGTTTGTCATTTATAGTGACGCATCCCTACTTGGGTTGGGTTGCGTATTGATGCAAGAAGGTCGAGTGGTGGCCTATGCGTCGAGACAATTAAAGCCACATGAGAAAAATTATCCGACCCATGATCTCGAACTAGCTGCCATCGTATTCGCTTTAAAAATATGGCGACATTACTTATTTGGTGAAAAGTGCCATGTATTTTCGGAGCACAAAAGTCTCAAATATTTGATGACTCAAAGAGACTTAAATCTGCGACAAAGACGTTGGCTTGAGTTGTTGAAAGATTACGAGCTTGTCATTGATTACCACCCGGGAAAGGCTAATGTGGTTGCGGACGCCTTAAGCCGAAAATCACTGTTTGCTTTACGAGCGATGAATGTGCACTTGTCTGTTCTACCCGACAATGTGTTAGTAGCTGAATTAAAGGCCAAACCATTATTGATTCGTCAAATTCGAGAAGCTCAGAAAGTCGACGATGAATTGGTTGCAAAACGGGCTGAATGTGTTCCGAATATGGAATCCGAATTTCAAATTGATGATGACTATTGTTTGAGGTTCAGAAGTCGGTTGTGTGTTCCAAGAAATTTAGAACTCATTTCGATGATTCTGAACGAAGCCCATTGTAGCCGAATGTCAATTCACCCGGGGAGTACGAAAATGTACAACGATTTGAAACGTCGGTTTTGGTGGCATGGTATGAAACGAGACATCTCCGACTTTGTTTCGAGACGTTTAATATGTCAACAAGTGAAAGCGGAACATCAAGTGCCTTCAGGATTACTTCAGCCGATCATGATACCCGAGTGGAAATGGGATCGAGTCACAATGGACTTTGTGTTCGGACTGCCATTGTCAGCAAGTAAGAAGGATGTGATTTGGGTTGTTGTTGATAGACTGACTAAGTCGGCTCACTTTATCCCCGTGCGTACGGATTTTTCATTGGATAAACTAGCCGAATTGTATGTTTCTCAGATTGTGAGATTACACGGGGTACCTATTTCTATCGTGTCGGATAGAGATCCGAGATTCACCTCGCGATTTTGGAAGAAATTACAAGAAGCTTTGGGTACCAAGCTGCATTTTAGCACCGCTTTTCATCCACAAACCATGGTCAATCCGAGCGGATAATTCAGATACTTGAGGATATGTTGAGATGTTGCATCCTCGAGTTTAGTGGTTCATGGGAACGGTATTTATCTTTGATTGAATTTGCTTATAACAATAGTTTTCAATCAAGTATTAAGAAGGCACCTTATGAGGCTTTGTACAGTCGTAAATGCCGTACACCATTGTTTTGGACCGAGCTCGGTGAAAGTAAAATTTTCGGAGTTGATTTGATTAAAGATGCCGAACAGAAAGTAAAGGTAATCCGTGAAAGTCTGAAAGCAGCCACAGATCGTCAGAAATCGTATGCGGATTTGAAACGAAAAGACATTGAATATCAGGTGGGAGATAAAGTGTTTCTTAAAGTTTTGCCTTGGAAAAAGGTACTCAGATTTGGCCGTAAGGGCAAGTTGAATCCGAGATTCATTGGGCCGTACGAAATCTCCGAACGAGTTGGTCCAGTTGCGTATCGATTGATTTTGCCCCCTGAACTTGAAAAGATGCACGACGTCTTTCATGTTTCGATGCCTCAACGCTATAGATCTGATCCATCGCACATAATTAGCCCATCAGAGGTTGAAATTCAAGCCGATATGAGTTATGAAGAAGAACCGATGCGTATCCTACCTCGTGAAGTGAAGGAGTTGCGAAACAAAAGGGTTCCGCTAGTAAAGGTGTTATGGCTCAAACACGGGATCGAGGAAGCTACTTGGGAAACCAAGAGCTCGATGAAAGAACGATACCCAAACTTATTTACCGGTAAGATTTTCGAGGACGAAAATTTCTTAAGTGGGGGAGAGTTGTGACAGCCCAAAATTGACCCTAGTCGAGAAGTGGTTTCGGGACCGCTAAACCGAGTCATAAAAATAATTAACCGTCATAATTGATGCTCATTATATGTACATGTGCTTGTGTGAAAATTTCGTGTTTGAATTTTGTTTAATTGTAGGTGAATTTTAGTAAATAGGACTTATGTGAGAAAATTTTGAAATGTGATAGGTCAAAGCATAAGGATCTATTAGTGCATGAAATAAAAAGGGGGGACTTGCATGTCAATTTCCCCCCTAATTAGTAGTGGCCGGCCATGACAAGCATGGTAGACCAAGTGTGATGGGCAAGAACATGTCATAAACATGTTGAGTTAGTGTTTCATGGGAAGTATGATAAAATAAGGAGCATGGGCATAAAATAATGAAAGGGAATATGATGAAAACAAAAAAAAGTGTGTGGTTGTTCCCCCCTCCATTTTGCCGAAACTAGAAAGAAAAAACAAAAAAAAGGGTCCATCTTTCTTCATTTCCCTTGGCCAAATGTTCTAAGGAAGAAAGAAAAACAAGTTGTGTTCTTTGGTTCTTCTTGGCCGAATTGAAATAAAGAAGAAGGGAGTGAAGCAATCGGTCATCTTAGGTCACTATTAAGGTAAGGAAGTTTGTACTAGCTTTTGAAATTTTAGTTTATATTGAGTGAGTTATCAAGTGATTTTTGTAAACCATGTTGAAGTTTTGATTTTGGGGGTGAGTATGGTTTTCGGCTATAAAAGATTAATAAGGGTGATGATTGTGTTTCATGCTAAACTTAGATGAATAATGGTAGTTGCTTACATCTTGATATCTATGAGTTCCTTTCTTGGTTCTACCATAGACCCACGAAGTATATGTTTATTTGGTGTTGTTGGAGGTTTTTGATAGAAGCTAATGAGTGAGAGTTTGATAGGTACTATGAGGTTAAACTTCATGAGATTGTAAGCTTGTAAGTTGGATGATGAAATTCATGCTTTGTGAAGGTAAATGGTGTAGAAGGAGCATTCGACCATGAAAAAAAAAATAAAGGGAAATTTACGATGAATTAAGTTGGAAGCTATTATAATGTACTTGTGCATTCGGGTATGGGATGAAAATATATGAGATGGCTATAATCAGCCTTGTGATTCGGCTCTTGCATATATATATATATATTTGCACATGATGTATTGGTATGGTACACATATATATATCATCCCAAGGTATATGTTTATATATGGTGGTGGTTTAGTTATGGAGTAAATGATGGATGCGTATTGAGTTATAATATGTAATGCATTAGTTAGTAAAATGTATGCCATTTATGTGTGGTATTAAGTATATAATCGGCCTCAACATAGACATGCATATTCGGCCATAGGAAGAAGATTGGTGTTGCATGTATTCGGTTAGAGGCAAGCATATTGATGCTTTTGTCTTGGCTTAGAAAATTCGGCCAAGGGGGAAAATTAGCTAAAATGTTGAGTTTGATTCATTATTCCGTACATATGTGACTTTAATGTCTAATGTATAAATATGGGCTAAGTGCCTTGTGTTCCTCTTTTCGATGCTCAAATGATTAAATCAATTTA
Organism: Gossypium hirsutum; assembly: GCF_007990345.1. Classification (NCBI taxonomy): domain Eukaryota; kingdom Viridiplantae; phylum Streptophyta; class Magnoliopsida; order Malvales; family Malvaceae; genus Gossypium; species Gossypium hirsutum. The sequence continues at coordinate 18,221,224 of NC_053432.1, forward strand.
TTTGTTTAATTAAGCTCAAGAGCAAAGGGGAACTAAATCCGATAAAGGGAAGGAAAAAGTGGTCGAATAGCTATCGGAATCGTTCGACAACATCCGAGGTAAGTTCTTGAGTAATAGAGCTTAAATTATGATTTGATTAGATCATGTTTTAAGCAAATCAAAATCATGCTCTTTGTGTGTGGCTATTGAGCCGAAATTGCAAGAATGATAAGTGTCTTGTGTTCGAGTTTTGCTAACGAGAATGAAATACGAATGTGCCATGATTTATTGTTAAATGTGCATGGTTATTTGAATGATGTCCGGGCTAAGTCCCGAAGGCTTTGTGCTAAGTGACCATATCCGGACTAAGATCCGAAGGCATTTGTACGAGATACTAATTCCGGGCTAAGCCCGAAGGCATTGGTGCGAGTTACTAAATCCGGGTTAAGTCCCGAAGGCATTTGTGCGAGTTACTAAATCCGGGTTAAGTCCCGAAGGCATTTGTGCGAGTTACTATAACCGGGCTATGTCCCGAAGGCATTTGAACGAGTAGCTATATCCGGTTAAATTCCGAAGGTATGTGATTTGGGAATGAATGATCTTGCTGTAAAAATTTCAGTTAATATGCTTGAAACATCCCAACATTGAGGTATGTTTCGTATGTGCTTTGAATTAGTTGAGCCCTTACAAATAAGTATTCGCTCAGTTGATAAATGAGCTACCGGCCTTTGGCTAAGTTGATCTTTGTGTATGAATAAAAGGGTTGGTAATGTGAAGTAAGTATGATATTGAAAATTTGTGCATATGAAATTATCCGTTTAGCTACATGAATGCTATACTTTTGTTGTGCTGGAATCCCTTGCTCAAAACTTACTAAGCATAAATTGCTTACTCCGTTTCTTTGATTTTCTGTTTTATAGATTTTGGTTCTTCAGCTATCGGACTCTGGATTTTGAAGTCGAAGTCGCCCACACTATCAAAGCCCCCTTTTGTTACAATTTTGGTTGAACTTCGAAATGGCATGTATAGGACTACCCTTTTTGTTGTGGGTCATGGACCCTTTGGACTTGTATAATTTTGGATAGCCATGCGAAAATGGCTTATATATGTTTGAGCATAATGTTATCATCATTTGGTATGGATATGGTTATTGAGAGGTGTGGATATACTTAAAAAGGATTGGCCATGGGAATGGTTAATCACTATCATAATTTGTCTATTTATGCTAAAAGGGCTAGTTGAATCATGGAAACTATGAAATAGGTAAAGTCTACCTTAAAGGCAGATGCTGACAGCAGCAGTGATGTAGATTTGGAAAATCACTAAAAATATTAGGAATGGAATTAAATAGTGAATATATTATGTAAACGAACCTTGATGAATCTATTTTCATAGGAAAGTAACGAAACAATCATATGGACAGTATGTTAAGAGATATTCAGGTTCTCGTGAGACAGGGCCAGAACGGTTTCTGGATTTCCTGTTCCGACTTTGGAAATTCATTATAAATTAACCAGAGACAATTAGGAGTCATGCCATATATGTATAGATTTCTCTCTGAGTCTAGTTTCTATAGAAATAAACGGAATCAGTATTGAAGCTCTGTGCAGGGAGATATCGAAGTCGTAATGCGCAAAGGTCAGTGTAGTCGATCCCTGTAACATGGGAGATTTTGACTAATAAACTGTACTAATTGGCCCGACCAAAAATTCTAGAAAAAAAATATGTAGATTGGCATATGAGTCTAGTTTCAGGGAAAAATTACGAAACTGATTTTCGAGTTCTGAAACTCAAGATATAATTTTTAAGGTGACAGTAACGCAGTTAGCCAACTGCCTGGAAAATTTTAAAATGGATTGTGCAAAGAAGTGATTTAAGTCTGCAAACCTCTCGTGTCCGACTCCGGCGACGGACTCGGGTACGGGGTGTTACAGGAAAGTTATAGCCTATGCTTCGAGACAGTTAAAGTTGCATGAAAAGAATTATCCGACACACGACCTTGAGTTAACCGCGATTGTGTTCGCTTTGAAGATTTGGCGTCACTATCTATGTAACAGCCCAGTTTAGACCTTAATCGGAATAGTAGTTTTGGGACCACAAATTTGAGTCAAAAAATATTTTAGTATTATTCTTGGTGTTTACATGATGTGAGTTAATATGTGTGAAATTTTCGTGTGAAAATTTTATCGTTTGTGAGCTCAATTTTATAAAAGGACTTAATTGCATTAAATGTAAAAGTAGCATGCTATAAGTTAAAAGTGTCTAAAAGCTATGGAACTTAAAAGCTAGGGTCCTCATGTGATAAATGGATCATTAATTAGTTAGTGGAAATGTTGGTTTGGCATTGTTGAAATATTGAATTTGGAATAAGGTTATTTGAGTAATTTATGAATATATGTTAATATATTAGTAAAATAAAAGTTAAATTATCATCTTTCATGGTTCTTTCAACCGAAAATGAGAAAAGAAAAAGGTTCATGGAAGCCATTAGGGTTCGGCAACTTCAAGCTTTAATTAGTAAGTGATTTTGACTCGGTTTTTGATAATTTTTATATTTTTGAGATCGTTGCTTCGAATGCTAGTAAACCCATGCTTCAATTTTCAGAATTTATGTTGATTTTGCGTTTTGCCATTGTTGAAATTTTGATGATTCTTGTGTTTAATGATGAAAAATAAATATGTATTAATAGATTTTTCATGTTTTGGTTAAATAATGATTCGGTTGATGAATGTGTTTTCGGTTGTGGCTTAATTGGATAAGCTAAGTGATGAATAAATCATTGCTTGTATAATTGGATTTATTGGTGCATTTATGAAGACAAGAATATTCATGAATTATAGTTGATTTGTTAATTATTAAGTTAAGTTTAAGCTGTTTAGTTAATATGACTATTTGGTTATGAAATTGGTATAAAATATTTTTTTATATAATTTGCTAGCCGAATAGATGAAAAACAATTTGGTTTTGAAAATGACATTTTAGCATGATTCATAGCATGTGAACTTGACATATTTCTATTCGGCATTGGTACTTAGTAAATGACTATTAATAGTTAAATGAGTGGTGCATGAATTATTTTTAAATACAATGGAGATTCGGTCATTTGGTAATGCTTGTATGTACTTGTATATTTTTGTCTAATAATCCGTGTGGAATAACTTGACCATTCAGTAATGGTTACTAATATTTCATGTTTGCATGTATTAATATATGTGCATTATATGTGTTGAATCAAGTTGTAAATAAATATATATATGTTACCGAATTGAATTGAGCTTTGGAGAATTTGTTCCGAGTGTGAAATAAATTGAATAAATGGGCTACTAAGGCCAAAGGTAAATTCGGTCTAACACGAGTTTGATGAGATTTTGTGTATTTTGTGCTATTTGGAAATAGGGACTAATTTGTGAAAATGTGAAATATTAGGGGCTAAGTGCAAATTACCCTTTTTATGTGTTTTTGGGCGAATTTGAGTATATGTGAGATTAAATAAGTTTAATTTATATTAATTTAGATCAAGAAAAGAGGAAATCAGAATTGGATCGGAAGAAAAAAAAATCTAAATTTTTCAAATAGCCGTCCCGGTTCGTTCATCTTCGTCCGTGGTAAGTTTTAAGTAGTCACCTTTAGTATATAATTGATGATGCCTTGATATGTATACATTAGATGGATTGTGACCTTTTGGTTCTACTTGAATTAAGTTGTGTGATAAATAATTTATGTATACATATAGTTGAATGGTGACTATGGGTTAAGCTTGAATGGTGGAATGGATATGTGATATTTATGTATGACTTTGGAACCGAAATGTAAATGATGATGTTCATATGGAGCTTGTATCCGAATGTAGCAAATGACTACTAATGTGATATGTTGAATGAGATGTGTTAATATATGATTAAATATGCATGGTATTTGATGTATATCCGGGTTTTATCCCGCAGGTTTAGTGCTGGTATTATATCCGGGTTAAATCCCGTTGGCTTAGTGCTGGTATTATATCCGGGTTTTATACCGCAGGCTTAGTGCTGGTATTATATCCGTGTTTTATCCCGCAGGCTTCATGCTGGTATTATATCCGGGTTTTATCCCGCAGGCTTAGTGCTGGTACTATATCTGGGTTTTATCCCGCAGGCTTCGTGCTGGTATTATATCCGGGTTTATCCCGCAGGCTTCGTGCTGGTATTATATCCGGGTTAAATCCCGCAGGCTTAGTGCTGGTATTATATTCGAGCTTAAAGTCCTGTAGGTTTTGTGCTGGTGACTGGATTCGGGTTTTAAACCTAGCAGGCTTAACGCCGGTGATTCAAGTAAGATTATGAATTCGAAAGTTCAAGGTAAACTACTATTGATTATGTATGATACATTATGATAGTCAGGTACGTATTATGTACTCGCATGTGAATTGATTTTTAAGGTGAATTATTAGTATCAAAGAACGATATATATGTGTGAATGATTACTATATCTACGAATAAGAGCATGACCTATTCGGTTGATGTATGTCATTATATGAAAGTATGTGACTTAAAATTTAATTGTACGAGCTTCCAGAGATATCCGAGTATCCTCTTTGTTTCCGAATGGTTCAACTGGTATTTTGAGAAGTAAATGAATATATAAATGTGCATCCGATTCAGGTATGTTGCAATGTTTATGAAATTGAGTACTGAAAGTGAATATGATTATGATTTATGGATATATAATTCAGGTGCGTGTGTTTCGATTATGAAATTCAGAAATGAAAGGTGTTTATGTTTCAAGCGATAATATGTGAAATATATGACATCAAATGATGTAAATGTATAAATAAATGGTGTGATACATATATGTTTGTTATACGAATTGTGGTCCTATATTTTGAGCATGGGAATTATGAAATGAGAAACATGGTTTTAGGAAATGGAAAGTAATATATATGTGTAAGATAATATGTGATTTATAAGAAAATGAAATGTGAATATGTGCTATATATATATGAAATTGAAATGTAGCCAAATGGATAAGTTAAATATGAAGTGGTTAGTGAACCATTACATGTTTTGGTTATTCATGTAATGATTATGTGCAAACTTGATTTATATGATTGAGTTAACGGTTGTCTTTCGAATGTGAAAACGTGATATATATATTCATTGATAAATAAGATAAGAGAAGCTACTTAATGTGGTTATATGAATTTACGAGTACAAGATTGTATAAGTGATTGATGTTTGTTAAATTTGGTTTAATGATAACGATTTGTAAATATCATTGAAATGATTTATTTGCTTATGATTTACTAAGCTTTCTAAGCTTACTCTATGTGTTTTTCCTATGTTCATAGAGTTTCGGAGACTTGCTCGGGTTGGAAGTCGTTGGAGACCACACCACACTATCTAGTTATCACTTCGGTAATTAAAAGCTTTAAGTTTTTGGTTATGTGGCATGTATAGGCTAAATTCAATGTGGTTCATTTTGATTTGTATATGTAGCCATGCGAGAATGGCTTGTTAATGATGTTAATGTTTGTGTATATTCAGGCATGGTATAAGCTTATTTTTGAGAAATATGTCTTCATGGTATGAATGAATGTGTGAAAATTTTAAATTGTATGCAAGATTTATCTTTTGAATGTGAATGAATATCAAAATATAAGTTCGGTAATGCTTCGAACCCTATTTCGGCTTCGGATACGGGTAAGGGGTGCTACAATCTATTCGGTGAGAAATGTCATGTTTATTCAGGTCATAAGAGTTTGAAATATCTAATGACTCAGAAAGATTTGAATTTGCGTCAGAGAAGGTGGTTAGAACTGTTAAAAGATGATGAGCTTATAATTTATTATCATCCTGGAAAAGCAAATATGGATGCTGATGCTTTGAGTCAAAAATCATTGTTTGCTTTACATTTAATGAATGTTCATTTAGTTCTGTCTGATGATAGTTCAGTTTTAGCTGAATTGTAAGCAAGATTATTGTTTTTACAGCAGATTTGTGATGCATAGAGAGTTGATAATGAGATATTAGCAATACGAGCTCAGGATGAATTGAATTTTGATTCAGAATTTAGAGTTGATGATAATCATTATTTGAGGTTCTGAGATCAATTTGTATTCCGAGAAATCCAGAGTTGATTCAGATGATTTTGAAATAAGCTCATAGTAGTCAGTTATCTATACATCCGAGAAGTACGAAAATGTATAACGATCTGAAATAGCTTTATTGGTGGCCTAGTATGAACCGCGATATCTCAGAATTTGTTTCGAAGTGTTTAATCTGTAAGCAAGCCAAAGCTAAACATCAGGTATCGTCTAGGTTACTACAGTCGATTATGATTTCCAAGTGGAAATGGGGTAGAATTACGATGGATTTTGTTTTGGGTTTGCCTTTGTCACTGAGTAAGAAAGGTACGGTCTGGGTAGTGGTTGATAGACTGACTAAATCTGCCCATTTCATTCTGGTATGCACGGATTATTTGCTCGATAAACTTGCTGAGTTGTATATCTTTGAGGTTGTGAGATTGCACGGTGTACCTATTTCTATTGTTTTAGATAGAGATCCGAGATTCACGTTGCGGTTTTGGAAGAAACTGCAAGATGTATTAGGTGCAAAGCTACATTTTAGTACTATTTTTCATCCGCAAATATATGATCAATCCGAGTGGATTATTTAGATACTTGAGGATATGTTGAGGTCTTGCATTCTTGAGTTCGAAGGTACATGGGAATGATACTTGCCATTGATTGAAGTTGCATATAATAATAGCTTTCAATCAAGTATATAAATGGCACCATAAAAAGCTTTGTACGGTCACAAATGTCGAACGCCTTTGTATTGGACTGAGCTCAGTGAGAATAAGATACACGGGGTTGATTTGATCAAAGAAACTGAACAGAAAGTGAAAGTGATTCGCGATAGTCTGAAAGCAACTTCAGATCGTCAGAAATTGTACGCAGACTTGAAATGGAAAGATATTGAGTTTCAGATTGGAGACAAAGGTTTTTGAAAGTCTTAGCATAGAAGAAAATACTTTGATTCGATCGTAAAGGTAAATTGAGTCTGAGATTCATTGGGCTGTTCGAGATTATTGAGGGTATCGGACCGATTACTTACAGATTGTTGTCGCCATCTAGAAAAGATTCATAATGTATTTCATGTATCTATGCTTCGACGTTATCAATCTGATCCTTCGCATGTGATCTCTCTGTTTGAGATTGAGTCTGATATGACATGTGAAGAGGAACCAATTCAGATTTTAGATCGCAAGGTTAAACTATTGAGAAATAAGAAAATCTCTTTAATGAAAGTCTTATGGCATCGGCACGGGGTTGAAGAGGATACATGGGAGCCTGAGAATGTTATTAGAGAACGTTACTCAAACCTATATGCTGGTAAGATTTTAGGGGACGAAAATCCCTAAGGGGGGAGAGTTGTAACAGTCTGGTTTAGACCCTAGTAGGAATAGTGGTTTCGAGACCACAAATTCGAGGTCAAAAAAATATTTTAATATTATTTTTATTGATTACGACATGTGATAAGGTATGTGTGAAAGTTTCGTGTGAAAATTTTATCGTTTGTGTGTTCAATTTGAGAAAAGGACTTAATTCCATAAAATGCAATAGTGGCTAGCTATTTGTTAAAGTGCTACATTGTTATGTCTTAATAAATGTGAGGTCCTTATGATGTAATTAGACCATGGTTTTAATGAATGGACATAGATGGACATGAGATAGTGGAATTTTAATGTTATTACTAAGGTTAAATTAGTAATTAATGTAATAAAGGTTAATAAAATAAAATTGAACAAAATTGTGTTCCTCTTTCCCCATTTCGTCCACCAAAAATGCATGTTAGAAAAGTCATGAATAGGGTTTGAACATTTGACCATGGTTAAGCTTAATTAAGGTATGTTTTGAACTCGGTTTTTGTTAATTTCTATGTTTTTGTAATCATTGTTATGTGCTCTAGCTAGCCCACGCTTAAATTTATGAAATTGTTAATGATTTTGAGATGTGCCATGGATGAATCCATGAGTTTTGTGTTGTTAATTGATGAAAAATGAAAGATATGTGTTGGGTGAATATGTTTTGTATTAGGATTTTTTATGAATTTGATTATTATGGGCTAATTTTTGAAAATGAGAAATTGAAGGCCTAAAATGTGAAATAAGTGAAAGTTATGGACTACTAGAGACTATATGAAAATTCGGCTAAGCATGAGAAATGTGAAATTATATGTATTTTGTGATTTTATGAAATAAGGACTAAAATGTCAAAATGTAAAATTTTAGGGGCTAAAGTGTAAAATGCCCTAATTATGTGTTTGTGGATTGAAATGAATAAATGTGTGATTAAATTAGTGAAATTTGAATTTATATAGATCAAGAACGAAAGAAATCAAAATTAGATCGGGGAAAGTCGAAGGTTGTAGAATAATCGACTCGTTTAGCTGTTCTCATTTTCGAGGTAAGTTCATATGCAAATAAACGTATTTCAATTGAATAATATATGTTTGATTGTTGTGGAAATGTATTGAATTGCTACGAGAGCTGAATAATTGAATCTGAGAAAGTCTAGACAAAGTTATGAAATCCGAAAGCCTCGTATGAACCATAGGAATAGTATAGGATACATATGTCATGACATAGGATTTCGAGGTGTGATATCGTGTAAGACCACATCTAGGACGCTGACAATGACTTGAGATTTACGTGTAAGACCATGTCTGGGACGTTGGCATTGTACAAGCTTTCCGATCTATCTTAGTATCCTTATTGTTTTCGAATAGTTCAATGGCCATTATTGAGAAATAAATGATCAAGTGAATGTGTATCCAATTCAGGTACGTACGAAAGGTATATAAGATTTGGCAATGAGAAGTAAGAATGAATATGATCATTTGAGATGTGAACTATATGAAAATGTGATGTGTTTATAAGCAAGTGATTATGAACAATTGAGCTATATGAGATTTATGATCTTAAAATTGTGTGTTGCCATGATTCATATGTATAAATTAGTCTATAATTGTTTATGTGATAAGTTTATTTGTATATGGCTTACTAAGCTTTGGAAAGCTTACTTTGTGTGCTTTTCAATTGTTTTATAGATTACTGAAGCTACCGTGAGCTCAGGGATCAACAAGGATTGTTGTCACACTATCGAATGATATTTTGAGACTTTTGATGTTGTAAATATTAATGTATGGCATGTATAGGCTACTGATATTATGATATGTGTTATGTGTATTTCTTGCCGTGTGATATGGCATGAATATGATTGAGACTATGGGATGGAAAAATGATATAGTTGATGTATATATATATGGTCTTGTGTGAATGGCCATGTGAAAGCCCAAAATTAACCCTAGTCGAGAAGTGGTTTCGGGACCGCTAAACCGAGTCACCGAAAGGTTTGAATGTGATGTTTATTGTCTAGAATATGTAATCATGAATGTGTGAAAATTTCAAGCTTCGATTTAGTCGATTGCATGTGAATTTAGTCAATAGGACTTATATGAGAAATTTTAAAATGTGATAGGTCAATGCATGAGGACCTATTAGTGCATGTGGAAGAAAAAGGGGACTTGCATGTCAAATTCCCCCTCCCTAATATGTAGTGGCCGGCCATGCTATGGGTGGAAACATGTCACCAACATGTTGTGTTAGTGATGTATGGTAAGGAAAATAAAATAATAAGCATGATAATTAAATAATGAAAGGAAGGGTGATGGAAAAAAAATAACATGGTCTCACCCCCTTGTTGCCGTGAATTGAAGAAAGAAAAAAAAAGTGTTCATTCTTGAGCATCCTTGGCCGAATAGAGGAAAGAAAGGAAGGGGAAAAAGCTTGAGAAAATCGGCTATGGTGGTTTGCTAGACTAAGGTATGTTTGATATTATTCTTTGAGATTCATGTATATTTTAAGTTGTAAGTGAAAATCTACCTAGCCATGGTTCAAATTTTGTTAATTGATGGAGATGATATTCGGCCATGAATGTTACATTCTTGGTTGGTATTTTGATGTCTTTGGTGATGAGGTATGAAGATGGTTGATTTTGAGTGTTTAATAAAAAGGATGCATGAATTATTGTTAAATAATGGTCGAATGTAGCATGATTAAAGATGTGAATAAATTGAAGTTAAGGAGGTTGTCAATGAAAAATATGAGTTGGATGAGGCTTAAAGAATAAAAATCTAGGTGACTAGAGGTCAAGGACATTCGGTCATAGGCTTGTATGCTAGCAAAATCGGCCAAGTGATTATGTGGTGGAAATTAAGTGTTAAATGGAATGAAAATGATATTATATGGGGGTATGTATATTCGGCCATATGAGTAAATATATAGATGATTTTAAATTTGATTATGTATAATGGGCATTAAGATGTGGAACTTAAGAAATTAGAAGTAAATGAACTTGATAGTATTTAAGAGATAGAGGTGATAGATTAATGTTGCACATTCGGCTATGGTTAGGCATGTTGATGATCTTATCTTGATTTAGATAATTAGGCATAAAAGGGTGGTAAAAGGGGATGAAATTGTCGAATGATTAGTTGGGTAACAAAAGAAGCATTCGGCCATCACTTGAGAGCTTGTGTGATGTTGGGTTTAAAATTAGCAAAGGTAACTTACCTAATGCATGTGCATGTGTGATTAGATTTTGATGATATGGTAGTTGCATGAGGTTATTAGCCGAATATACTAACATACATATACATGTGAAATTGGATTGTAAATATTTAGCAAGGTGGTTAAACTAGTTAAATTATTGATTAAGCTCAAGGAGTTAAAGGAGGTGAATCGAGCAAAGGCAAAGAAAAGGTCATCGAGTAGCCGAGTTGGAACCGTCTTACCCAACACGAGGTAAGTCATTAAGCATGTAGTTGGTATTATTTCAAATGGTCATAATGTTTATGTTTTGATGCTGAATGGAATGAATAAATATACATATATATATTTGCATGTACGTATGTGATGATGAAATTGTTGAATGAAAAGAAAAGAGGTAAGATGTACTGAGTTGTTGATCTCGGCACTAAACGTGCGGGTATAACCATTTATGACCATGATATTGGCACTAAGTGCGCGGGATTGAATTGTACAGCACTAAGTGTGCGAAATGAATATGATGCACTAAGTGTGCGAATTGACCATGCGGCACTAAGTGTGCGAGTTTGACTATGTAGCACTAAGTGTGCGATTTGATTACGTAGCACTAAGTGTGCGAGTTGATTATATAGCACTGAGTGTGCGGACTCAATATACATTCGTGAATCATTATGGACACTATGTGTGCGACACTATTGAGTCGATCGCGGACAGCGGATCGGGTAAGTGTCTTGAGTACATGGCTAATAGGTGCTATGCTTATACTTGGTGTTGAGCTCGGTAAGTTTGAACCTATGTGACAAATATACTTGAAGTCACGTACATAAAATTTATCGTAGGATGGGTGAAAGGCCGTTTAGTCGTTTGATTGTAACGAAAATAAATTGATTTATGAAAATGCTTCAATGTCCTATTGATGAGTATATGGAATGTGAATGCATGAATCGATATGAAACTGAATCGATAGGTTGGAGGAACTATGGTATGGTTCGGTATGGATGGAGTAAATTGTCTCGTTCTATTTTGTTTCCTCTTGTGATAATGTTATTGATGGATGGTAGTGCATTGCTTATGACTTACTGAGTTATAAACTCACTCGGTGTTTCCTTGTCACCCATTATAGGTTGCTTGGACTCATCTATTTTTGCGGGGTCAGGCCGTCATCGAAGTCATCACACCGGATAGCAAGTTTTGGTACTTTCTTCTTAGTTGGCTTAGAAGAACATTTTGGCATGTATAAGCTATTACGTTGTGTTTGAACTTTGGCATGTAAACTTTAAGCCATGCGAAAATGGCACGAATGTTCGATTGAGTTGGATCAAGGGTAGGCATGAAATGGACCTAGTTACTTTCGTAACAGATGCTGGCAGCAGCAGTGTCATGAGATTGAAAAATCACTAAAAATAGTAGGAGTGGAATTAATTGATGAATAAATTATGTAATCGAAGCTCGATGAGTCTGTTTTCATGAGGAAGTAACGAAAAGATCATATGGGCAGTATATTAAGAGATAATCAGATTTTTGTGGGACAGGGCTAGAACGGTTTCTGGATTCCCTGCTCCGAATTTGGAAATTCATTATAAATTAACCAGAGATAATTAGGGGTCGTACCATATATGTACAGATTCCTCTCTGAGTCTACTTTTCATAGAAACAAACGGCATCAGTATTGAAGCCCTGTGTAGGGAGATATCCAAGTCGTAATGGGAAAAGGTCAGTGTAGTCGACCCCTGCAATATGGGAGACTTTGACTAATAAACTGTACTAATTGGCCAGACCAAAAATTCTAGAAAAAAAATACATAGATGGGCACATGAGTCTAGTTTCTGGAAAAAATCACGAAATTGATTTTCGAGTTACGACACTCAAGATATGATTTTTAAAACGACTAGTACACAGATTGGGCAGTGTCTGGAAAATAAATTTTATAAGGGGTTAAAGTCAGTTAACACCTCGTGTTCGACTCCGGTGTCGGTTTCGGGTTCGGGGTGTTACAGGCCATCTTGGTATGATTTGATAGTTGAAATGGTAAGGTTTTGATATGATTTTTAGTTTGGTTAAATATTGTTTGAGACAAATGGGTTGGTATGATTTTAGTACATGAAATGGTATGCTTTGATATGAAATTGAGTATGAATTTGATAGGTGATATTGTGGATTGAATTATGCATGTTTTGGGTATGGTTTTGGTTGCCATTTGGACATGACTTATGCTTTGATTGATACTTGTAGGGTGACCCTTTTTGGGTGGCATGTTGGCCTTATAAATGGCCTATTTTTGTCCACACGGGCGTGTCTCAGTTGTGTGTGACACACGGTCATTATAAATGGCCGTGTGTCCCTTAGGGTACCCTTTCGAATTAAGTCAGTATACCTTACAAGTTTGACACAGTCTAAATACACGGGCGTGTCTACTGGCCGTGTGTGTCACAAAGACTCATCCACAAGTCAATATACCCCCAAAATGGCACATGTCCTAGCAAATGGGCGTGTGTTTGGCCGTGTGAGCCAAGTCAGTATGTATGCCCTGTTTTCACATGGCCTGCACCACGAGCGTGTCCGGTGGCCGTGTGAGGCACATGGCCTGTTCACACGGGCTTGTGACCTATGATTTCATGAAATTTTTCTAAGTGTCTGGAAATTTTGTATGTTCTCGGTTTAGTCCTAACCCCTTCTTAAAGCATGTTTAAGGTCTTATTGACCTAAGAAAGGGACTTTGTGATGATGTTTGACTATGATACTATAATGTGTGGATGATGATTGTGAATTGATCATAAAATGTTCCGATATGTCTACTAATACCTCTTAATCCTAGTCTGGCAACGGATACGGGTTAGGGGTGTTACACTTTCTGAGTCATAATATACTTTAAGCTTTTATGATCAATAAATATGTGACATTTTTCACCATACAAATGATGACACCAAATTTTCAATGTAAAAACTATAGCAGCCAATTCTAAATCATGCGTCGAATAATTCTTTTCATGCGGTTTGAACTGTCTGGGAGCATAGGCTATCACTTTTCCTTCTTGCATCAATACGCAACCCAAACCATTCAATGACTCGTCACTGTAAATCACAAATTCTTTACCTGATTCAATTTGAACCAACACTGGTGCCTCAGTTAACATTGCTTCCAATTGATCAAAGCTTTGTTGACATTTTTTGAGCCATTCAAACTTTACATCTTTCTGTAGTAGTTTGGTAATCTGTGTAGCAATCATCGAGAACCCTTTAACAAAGCATCGATAGTAACCAGCCAATCCCAGAAAACTTCTAACCTCAGATACATTTCCAGGTGGTTTCCAAACAATAACTGCAGAAATCTTGCTTGGATCAACTCCAATGCCATCCTCCGAGACAATATGTCCCAAAAATCTGACTTTCCAGAGCCAAAACTCACACTTACTGAATTTAGCATACAATTGCTTATCTCTCAAGGTTTGCAACCCAATCCTCAAATGCTCGGCATGCTCAGACTCATCTCGTGAATAGATCAGAATGTCATCAATGAACACAACAACAAATCTGTTTAAATAAGGTCTAAAAATCTGATTTATCAAATCCATGAAAATGGCAGGAGCATTAGTTTGTCCAAAAGGCATAACAAGGAGTTGATAATGTCTGTACCTCGTTCTGAACGCAGTTTTTAGTACGTCTGAGTCTTTAACTCGGAACTGATTATAACCAGATCTCAAATCAATTTTTTAAAACACTGTTGCACCTTTCAACTGATCAAACAAATCGTCTATTCTCAGAAACAGATGCTTGTTCTTTATTGTAACCTTGTTGACCTAGAAATAATCAATACACATTCTCGTTGACCAGTCTTTCTTCTTTACAAACAATATAGGCGCACCCCAGGGCAAAAAACTAGGTCGTGCAAAACCTCTATCTGTTAACTCTTGCAACTTAACTTTCAGCTCTTTCAACTCTATCTGAGCCATTCTGTATGGAGCTATAGATATCGGCAAAGTTCTCGGTACTAACTCAATGGCAAACTCAACCTCTCTGATTGGTGGCAACCCAGGCATCTCTTTTGGAAATACATCCGAATATTCACAAACTACAGGCACATATTTAATCGTCTTTCCAGCCACTTTGGTATCAATAACATAAGCTAGGTATGTATCCCAACCGTTTCTAACATATTTTTGAGCCAACATCGATGAAATCACTATCGGCAATCCACCAAACTCATCAGATTCAATCCGAAGAATTTCATTATTCTAACACTTCAATCCTATAGTCTTTCGTCTATAGTTTACAACGGCATCATGTAGAGTCAACCAATCCATACTCAAAATCACATTGAACTCATCAAATGGTAAAAGCATCAAATCAGCCAGAAAACATTATCACCGAGTCATTAAAGGATAGTTCTTGCCTACTTTGTCAACTAGAACAAACTTGCATAAGGGGTTTAATACTTTAATCATAAACTCAGTAATTTCAACAGGTAATTTCTTACTAGACACTAAATTCCCACAAAGATACGAATGTATCGATCCAAGATCAATTAAAGCAGTTATATTAGTGTCGTAAAGAGAAAATATACCAGTAATAACATCTGGTGATGACAGTTCTTCGCGAGTGTGAATAGCGTAGGCTCTGGCAGATGCTCTAGCTTTAGATCTCACTGCAGAGTCCTTTGCCACCCTTTGACTACCACTAACATTTCCAGCATCTCTTGGTGGTCTTCCTCTAGTCAACATATTACTCGATCTCATATTCTGAGGTCTATCTTTCTCTACCATCTAACAACAGTCTTTAATAAAATGATCCAGTGAGCCACATTTGAAACAAGCTTTGCTACTATTATTCCAACATTCTACAAAATGTCTTCTCCTACAATGATGACACTCAGGTTTGTTGTTTCTTACACTACCAACACTCAAGATAGAAGTAGCTTGAGCTTTAGATTTTATAGGTTGATTTCCACGATCTCTATTCTAGTTTGCCACTGATGCATTCAATCGACTATAAAAATCTTAAAATTTCTTTAATGAAGAATAATAAGGTTTAGTCATCAGTCTTTTTCTATAAGGTTTAGTCATCAGTCTTTTTCTCACATCTCTAGCCTCTGAATCAGCTTTCTTCTTTTTCTCAGTTAAAGTCTTCAGCTTTGCAAGCCCGATCAGCTAACACAACAAATTCTTTCAAATCTAGTATCCCGACCAGAAATTTAATATCTTCGTTCAATCCATCAACAAACCGTTTGCACATAATCTTTTCAGTAGAAATATACTCCCAAGCGTACTTGCTCAACCGTACAAATTCTCTCTCGTACTCAAGTTACGATCATGCGGCCTTGTTTCAGTTCTAAAAACTCTTTATGCTTTTGATCCAGAAACTGTTGACTGATGTATTTCTTTTGGAACTCGGTCTGAAAGAATTCCTAGGTGACTCTCTCCCTCAGCACCACTGATACTAATGTATTCCACCACTGATACACGATATCTCTTAGAAGGGATATAGCACACTTTAAACATTTAGCTGGCGTGCAAGAAAGCTCATCAAACACTCAAATTAGATTTTCAAGCCAAAACTCAACTCTCTTAGGGTCATCATCAACATTAGCTCTGAACTCTTTAGCCCTATTCTTATGGATCTTATCAACTGGATGCTTGTTCAATCTTAAAAGCTCGATTTTTTGAGGAGCTATTGGAACCGATTGGGGATTAGGAGGGGTGGAGGTTGTTGAGCAGCTGGGTTTGTACGAATGTATTGAGTGAATCACTCATTCATCATTTGGAAAAAGACTTTTCTAGCCTCTCCTCCGTAGCTATCCGACACGGGTCTAGAATCAGACGGCGCTATCCCTTGAGCTGGAGCAGGCACATTACTCTCAACCTCATTAGCTATAGCTCGATTAAGATCCATTTACTGTAACACCCCTAACTCGTATCTGTCGTCAGATTAGGGTTACGAGGCATTACCGGTCATATCACATTTCATACAAATAATCATCACATTTCACAACTCAAAATTCAATCACATCAATGCTTGTAACTTAATCAAATATCGAGTCTTAAAATCATAACAATCATAACATTGCATAATTAAAATATATTCTAGCATATATATTAAAACATATCATATAAAGAACATATAACAAAACAACTATTCCACTAGTTGAATATCAAACCTATTATTATAAAGCTTTTGCACATTACAAATTAAACATCAAACAAACCATATTTCGCTACTAAAATTTTTCATTCATTTATGTCGCATTGGTGATATAAAAACATGACCAAATATGCTTTAATTACCATTATACCATGATATCCGAACATTTAAATTTAAAACTAGGTATGTTTCATTTTAAAAAATAAGCACATAAATAACCATACCAATCCCATGTCACATGGCTATATAATCATTAACCAAATTTATAACATAATTCTATCTACATTTTAACTTTATTGAAATATGCACAAGTTACCATAATAATAAACATAGCTATAATAAACTTCCATTGCAAAATTATCTATAATAACATTATAAGCTAATCATCATGTCAAAACTTAACAATTTCATTCCTTGCTTATTCGGCTATCAAAGTTAATCACATATATAGTACAAATTATGCCATTCAATCATAATCTTAAATATGTCATTTTCTAATCATAACAAAGTTGATCATTTCACAACCAATGACTTCATAGGCATAATTTATTAATTAAACCTATTACTAGCCGAATATAAACATGCATTTAATTCACTTATTAACTACTCATATAACCAATACAACATGTTTATAATATAATCATGAAATCCAACCAATTCATCCTAATTTATAAGTACAAATGCCGAATCAAATCATGTTTATTACACATATTATGCATTGTACCAAATTATCACACAAGACCAACTTGTTTTTTATCAATTCAGCTAGCAAAATGAACCTGAAACACTCTACTCAATTGTCATTTAAGAACCAAACCTATATAGCCAAATCACATTCAATATATATATTCATCATATCAACTCATGTCAATCCACATTACAAAACCATACATAATACTTCACATTTCCGAAACAAATATATATACCTAACTTGAATTTATATCACAACCGATATGCATAAACATAAGCTTCATTACAAGCCATTTTTGCATGGCTTATATATATACAAATTCAAAATCAATTAACACAAAGGCTAGCCTATACATGCCATAAGCTCATAGTTTTAAACTTTTATAATACCGAATTAACGATCGATAGTGTGACGGATTTCCTTAACGATCCTCGAGTTCATAACCAACTCCAAAATCTATAAAACAACAAACGAACACACATAGTAAGCTTAAATAGCTTAGTAAGTCATAAGAAAATAATTCATTTCAATGACATTCATAATTCAATTTAATTAAACTGAATCATACTAACAATAACCACATATACAATTATCAAGCTTGCAACCTCATATATCAATACATATGCCTTAGCATTATTTTTCCACTTGGCCGAATACATATATATTCATAAGCATATTTAACTCTCACTTTCATAATGCACATTTCATATATTCATATAAAGTATATACTTACCTTACTACTCAATTATTTAACTTAATACATACCTGACCTTTTAGCTCGATTTCACTTTCGATCTTAACTCGATACTGCCCGTTGAACCATTCGAAATTAATAAGGAAACTCGGGTAGTGGAAAAGCTCGTACAATGCCAATGTCCCAGACGTCACCTTATATGTAATCACCTATCAATGCCACTGTCCCAAACATGGTTTTACACGAACTCATATATAATGTCGATGTTCCAGATATGGTCTTACACGTAAATCACAAATCGATGCCAACATCCCAAACGTGGACTTACACCAAATTGCATCTCAGAATCCTATTTCATGACATATGTATACTAACTATTCCTAAGGTTCGTACAGGGCTTTCGAACGTCAAAACTCAATCAATTCAGGCTCGTAAATACTTCTCCCATATTTATACAAATTTGGCTTGAACATATATATACAAGTAATAATTCAATTCAGCACAAATAAAGTATATATATAATCGAATTTAACGACATTTATTTACTTATGAACTTACCTCGAACAAAGACGGATAACCAGGACGACTATTCAACAACTTTAGATTTTCCCCGATCCAATTCAAATTTCCGCTTTTCTTGATCTAAATTAGCACAAATTAGATTTATTTAATCTCACATTCATTCAAATTAATCCAAAAATAGATAAATGGGTAAATTACACTTTTTCCCCTGTCATTTCATATTTTTCACAATTTAGTCCATATTTCACAAAACACCAAATATTCAAAATTTGACCACACCCATGCTTGGTTGAATTTCACTAAGGTCCCTAGTTGCCAATTTCTTTCATTTATTTCACATTTTAACCTTTAAATTTACAAAATTTGCAATTTAATCCTAAATAGGCATTTTTACTAAAAAATCACTTAATTAAATTTAACAATCTAACAACATATATTTATTTTTCATCATCAAACACAAAATTCATCAAGCTATCAACAATGGCCATTCATGAATACATCATCAAATTCACAAATTCAAGCATGGGCTAGCTAAAACACGAAGCAACGATCTCAAAAACGTAGAAATTATCAAAAACTGAGCTAAATACATACCTTAATTGGACTTGGACAAGGCCGAACCTAAGAACTCTCTTTTATTTTCTTTTTCTTTCAACTTTTGGCTAAGATGAACACAAAATGCATGGCTTTTTAAATTTTTTTATTATATCATTATTAATTTGCATTTTTACAAAATTAACCTTTTTAATTTAATAACCAAACTACATATATCAAGTCCAATACCGTCCATGCATGGTTCCAAAGGTGAAATTTCATCTTAAGGACTCCACATTATAAAAAAAATCAATGTAGCACTTTAACAATTCGTTAGCCACTTTTACATTTTACGCGATTAAGTCCTTTTAATTAAATCAAGCACACAAACGATAAAATTTTCACACGAAATTTTTGCACATATAAATTAACATGTTGTTGACACCACAAATAATATTAAAATATTTTTTTACTCGAATTGGTGGTCCCAAAACCACTATTCCTGTAACACCCCTTACCTGAGTTCGACGCCGATATCGGGTACAAGGCATTACTATTCACAATTCACATACACATGTACTAAGTCAGATCATATGAGTCCGTTAAAATTTAAAACTTTTTCGAACTTGTTTAACTCCTCAATATGGGCCTACGAGGCCTCAAACATCCATTGGAAGCCATTCAGAACCAATTCAGTTCCTTAAACTGACTTTATAAAAATGACCTTAGAAACAGGGCACATGCCTGTGTGGAAGGGCAACACGTCCATGTGGTTCACTATCACATGGCCGTCTGATGGCTCGTGTTGGTTCACCTGGCCTAAGCACAAGGGGACACGCCCGTGCTCCGAGCCCGTGCGAATTAAATTCCAAATTCGAACCTACAGGGGTTTTCACACAGCCTGTCACACGCCCGTGTCAATGACCTTTGTCCCTCACACGGCTAGGACACGCCTGTGTCCTAGCCCGTGTCTAAAAACCTTGACATTTTGTTTCTGACGTTAGCATCCAATAAGGGGCACACGGCCAAGGCACATGCCCGTGGCCAAAGGCCGTGTCCTCCACACGATTGAGACACACAGCCGTGTCTCTGCCCGTGTGTTTACTACCATGCATACTGACTTGCAAATTTTACGTGCAGGGGACACACAACCTTACACTGGCTCATCGATCAAGTCGATGCCATGTCCCAGACATGGTCTTACACTAACTATCGAAATCGAGGCCGACGCCATGTCCCAAACATGGTCTTACACTAGCTCTCACATATTCGTGCCGATGCCATGTCCCAGACATGGTCTTACACTAACACATCTAGTAGCCGATGCATGTCCCATACATGTCTTACACTGGCTTACATCTCGAGGCTGATGCATGTCCCAGACATGTCTTACACTAGCTCTCGTCTCAATGTCGATGCCATGTCCTAGACATGGTCTTACACTGGGTCTCATAATGTGGCCGATGCATGTTCCAGACATATCTTACACTAGCACACGAATAACCCGAATGTCATGGAATGAATATCCGATTTATTTCTTAAGGTTCAAACTGGAGTTCTACTATCTCAATATTCATCATACATAATCATTTCCACAAACAAGAAATTTATGATATATCAATTCAAGCACATATAATAACTATGTAGTTGTATTATTTACATACAACTTACCTCGAATTACAAAATGTGGACGATTAGTTTGGCTTAGTCCACTTGCTTTGCTTTTCCCTATTCTAGGCCCAGATTTTGTAATTCTTGATCTATAATGATGAAAATTCACACATTTAATCATTTTATTAATCTAGGTACTCAACAATTTTTAAAAATTGGGCCAAATGACCATTTTGCCCCTATACTTTTTCAAAATGACTATTTTACCCCTAGGTCCAAAAATCGATTTTCATCATATTTTCTCACTAACTAAGCCTAGACAAATACTTTTTATACTAGAAGCAGCGCACAGTTCTCGTTATTACACACATGTAACATCTATTTCACAACTTATGCAAAATGGTCCCTAGTTAGGGTTTCCATAAGAACTACTTCACAAAAATTGTTTATTTCACAACTATGATTCATTTTCTTCCATAAAATTTTAGAAAACAACATAAAAACTCTCGTGCTAAAACCCTAGACTTTCAACCATTTTGCAAAATAGTTCCCTTATTTGAAAGCTCATGCTACAAGGGTTCCAAAAGTACAAAAATCATCAAGAAAACCATCAAAATTACTTACTTGTAGAGATATTAAGTGACTGAAATTTTCAATTTTTGAAACCCCTATTCTTGCTAAAATTTTTGTTGGAAGAAGGAAAGGTAAAAAGAGATGACTACATTTTTCTTTTATTTTATTTCTAGACAACATTAAGTCATCAATTCACATAACCCTTTGACTAGATTAATTTCCTTGTCTCATTGCCAGCCAAGCATCATCCTGGTCTATTTGCCCTTTAAAGGCCCCCAATTTTGATTTCCTAGCTATTTGACACCCTTAGCTATCAAAATAGGACTTTTGCACTTTATGCGGTTTAGTCTTTTTTCGCAATGAAGCATGAAATCGCTAAAATTAATTCGCCAAAATTTTCATATTCTCATATAATCATGTCACAACACATAAAAAAATATTAAAATAATTTTCTCTAACCTCGGATTAGTGGTCCCGAAACCACTATTCTGAATGGGCCCAAAATCGGGCCGTTACAATTCTCTACCTTAGGGATTTTCTTCCCCCGAAAATCTTACCAGTGAATAGATTCGGGTATTGGTCTCTCATGGTCTCCTCGGGTTGCCATTTGGCTTCTTCGACTCCATGTCTATGCCATAATGCTTTGACAACTGCAATACTCTTGTTCCCTAATTATTTTATTTCTGGAGCCAAAATATTAACCAACTCTTCGCCGTAAGTCATGTCCGGTTGAATCTCAACCTCAATCGGTGAAATCACATGCGAAGGATCTGATCTATATCGACGTAACATGGACACATGAAATACATCGTGAATCTTTTCTAATTCTGAGGGCAAAGCCAATCGATAGGCAACAGGCCCTACTCTTTCTATAATCTCATAAGGTCCAATAAACCATGGACTTAACTTGCCTTTCAATCCAAATCGGATAACCTTCTTCCATGGGGATACTTTCAAAAATACTTTATCCTCGACTTGAAACTCGATCTCTTTCCGTTTTAAATTCGTATAGGATTTCTGTCTATCCGAATCAGCCTTTAGATAGTTACGAATCACCTTAACCTTTTCCTCGGTCTCTTTGACTAAGTCAACACCATGTATCTAATTCTCTCTCATCTCGGACCAACACAAGGGTGTTCGACACTTACGCCCATGCAAAGACTCATAAGGTGCCATTTTTAGACTTGGTTGATAACTTTCTTGTAGGCGAATTTGACTAGCGGTAAATACTTTTCCCAACTGCCTTGGAACTTGAGAATACAACATCACACCATATCTTCTAAGACCTGAATTACTTTCTCCGACTATCCATCGGTTTGTAGGTGGAAAGTTGTGCTAAAATTTGTTTTGTTCCCAACGCCTCTTATAACTTTTTCCAAACCACGAGGTAAACCTCGGATCTCAATCTGAAATAATCGACAAGGGAAGTCTCATGATCTCAGAAACATATAGATTGGCCAATTTCTCAAGGAAATAGTCAGTACGTACTGGTATAAAATGTGCCAACTTAGTAAGTCTATCAACAACTACCCAAATTGAATCCTTTTTCCTTGGTGTCAAAGGCAACCCTGACATAAAATCCATAGTTACTTGGTCCCACTTCACTCGGGAACCATCACAGGCTGAAGTAAACCTGAGGATACTTGGTTTCGGCCTTCACTTGTTGACAGACTAGACACTTAGAAACAAACTCAAAAATGTCTCTTTTCATCCCCGATCACCAGTACATTTTCTTCAAGTCGTTATACATTTTTACACTACCCGGATGGATAGAGAAGCAACCACTATGTGCCTCTTACAAAATCCTCTGAATAAGCTCATTATCCTTGGGTACACAAACTCTATCTTGGTACATTATATAACCGTTGGTACCAATACTAAACTCTAATTCATTTTCGTCTCACACTGAGCCATTTTAGCTTGCAAGTCCCTATCACCTTTCTGAGCCTCACAAATCTCTTGAAGAACGTAGGTCTAGCTCTCATCTCGGCTAGAATCGAACCATCATTAGTCACGGTCAATTGAGCATTCATAGCCTTCAAAGCGAACAATGATTTTCTACTCAGAGCATCGACAACTACATTTCGCCTTCCCCGGGTGGTAGTCAATCACTCAATCGTAATCCTTTATCAACTCTAGCCACCTTCGTTGTCGTAGATTCAACTCCTTATGAGTCATTAAATACTTGAGACTTTTAGGGTCAATAAACATTTGACATCTCTCACCATACAAATAGTGTCTCCAAATTTCTAATGCGAACACGATGGCTGCTAGCTCTAAATCATGAGTCGAGTAATTATTCTCATGTAGATCTAGCTATCTCGAGGCATAGGCTATTACCTTTCCTTCTTGCATAAGCACGCACCCTAACCCATTCAAGGAGGCATCGCTATACACCACGAATTCCTTGCCTGATTTCGGTTGTACTAAAACTGGAGCTTCGGTCAACAAAGCCTTTAATTTCTCAAAACTTTGTTGGCATTTCTCTGACCATTCAAACTTGACATCCTTTTGTAACAACCTTGTCATCGGAGTAGCTATCATGGAGAATCCATTCACAAATCTTCTGTAGTACCCAGCTAAACCCAAAAAGCTTCGAACATCTGTCAGATTCCTCGGTAGTTTCCACTCAATGATAGCCAGGATCTTACTCGGATCAACTCTGATCCCGTCACTTGACACAATGTGTCCCAAGAATCCAACCTCTTGTAGCCAAAACTCGCTCTTAGTGAACTTGGCATACAACTGCTCATCTTTCAAGGTTTGTAGAACCGTTCTCAAATGCTCCCCGTGCTCACTCTCATCATGCGAATAAATCAATATTTCATCCATAAAAACAACGATAAACTTATCCAAATATGGTCAAAAAGTAGGGTTCATTAAGACCATAAATACCTTAGGAGCACTCGTTAAACCAAAGGGCATGATGAGGAACTTATTATGGCCATACCTCGTCTGAAAAGTAATGTAACACTCTGATTTTGGGCCTAGTCAGAACAGTGGTTTTGGGACCACAAATTCGACTATGAAAATTTTATTTTTATTATATTTTTATGGTCTACGATCTCATGGAATAATTACGTGAAAATTTCGTTTGAAAATTTTGACATTCGGGAACTTAATTTAGTCAAAAGGACTAAATCGTAAAAAGTACAAAAGTTGAGTTCTACATACTAGAGGTGTCCAATTGTTATGAAATTTTAAATTGAGGGTCCTTAAATGGTAATTAGACCATTGGTTAATTACTGGTGTAACACCCCTCACCCGTATCCAACGCCGGGATAGGGTTCGAGGTGTTACCGGACTTAAACATTTACAACATGCAAAATCGGGCCACAAAATTTTTTTCCAAAATTAAAACATCTTAAACACATGCATATTGTCCCTTATATAGGCCTCTGAAGCCTATAATGCACATGTTATAAAACTAGGTCCCTATACATGCCACTCACTTGATAATTCTAGCATATGTGTTTATATTCTCAAGAAGTTGGCTTGATAGTGTGATGCTGCCTCCGACGATCTCCAACCCTGAGCTAACCTAACAACACTAAAAGAAATGGAAAAGAGGGGGTAACCTTTACACTTAGTAAGCTCATATGAAAATAATAAGCAATTTACTAACATGCTTTCAATAGTAAAACTAACCTAATTGTACATTTACACATGTTCTGGTTAAGTTGCTTTCTTGAGTTACAGTCACTAAATAATTTATATCTAGAGTTACGAAACTCCAAATTAAGATCCGTAAATTTTCCCAGCAACTAGACTCATATATATTTCCAGTATAAAATTTTTAGAATTTTTGGTGAATTTTCAAAGTCACACAACTGCTGCTGTCCAACACTGTTTTACTTCTAAAATTCACTCTTACATAATTTCACTTAATCCATTTTG
This sequence comes from Gossypium hirsutum, assembly GCF_007990345.1. Classification (NCBI taxonomy): domain Eukaryota; kingdom Viridiplantae; phylum Streptophyta; class Magnoliopsida; order Malvales; family Malvaceae; genus Gossypium; species Gossypium hirsutum. The sequence continues at coordinate 18,246,450 of NC_053432.1, forward strand.
TCTTATCGAAGTTCACTCAAATATCGAGCATATTGCTCAAAATTTTCGTAAACATATACCTGCACTTATTCATTATATAATCATGTTCACATGTATTTTTACTTAATCGATTTTCCCGTTGAACTCTTTGGAATAATAACTGATATTCAGTTGCCTGCAAATATTTTCACACTTGTAGCCAAAGCTATCTAGTACGCATAGTAGCCTGCACTTAGTACTACACATGTGACCAATTATCTGGTACACGTAGTAGCCTGCACTTAGTACTACACACGTGACCTAACCATCTCATTCAGGTAGTAGCCTGCACTTAGTACTACACACGTGATCAAAGTTATCGGGTACGCATAGTAGCCTGCACTTAGTACTACACATGCGGCCAATAATCCGGTACACGTAGTAGCCTGCGCTTAGTACTACACACATGATCTTACAATATATCATTCGTATCGTTTCTATTCCAAAGGCTCAACTGGGAAATTCCTCACTTTCCAACATGCTACAATTTATTCATAGTCCTTTTTCAATTTGCAATTTACAACAAATAATCATTCTATAGGCAACCACATTTCATATGATAACAAAATATAATAAAATAAAATAAATCGATAAATTATTTACGTACAAACTTACCTCGGATCCAGAAATGGCAATTTACCATTCTAGTCCATAACCTTGTATTCTCTCGATTTAAGCCCAAATCTCGATTTCCTTGATCTGTAATATCACATTTAGCCTACTAATTAGTCACACTATTCATATGGGTCTAAAAATAATATTTTTAAAATTTTTCATTTTGACCCCTAAACTTTTGCATATTTGCACTTTTGCCCCAAGGTTCGGAAATTAAAATTCTTCCTATTTTCTTTTGTTTTATGACATGCTGATCATTTTCCATTCTATGGAAACATCAAATTCTTACTCTACCATGTACTTATGAACATTAGGCATTTTTACCAATTATGTCGTTTTACTCGTTTTCACGTAAAATCGCTTTGCAAAAGTTGTTTAACACAATTTCAATCTTCATATTCTACCATTAAACATAAAAATACATGCATATCATTCATGGGTAAATTTTTAAACATAAATCCTAACTCAAAATAATGGTAGAAATGAGCAAATCATGTTACCGGGATTTCAAAAATACATAGAGCATTAAAAACGGAGCTCGGAATCACTTACTATTAAGCTTGGAAGCTTGGCCAAACCCTAAACATGCTGCTCTTGGTACATTCTGCTGTAGCAAGAAGAAAGGGACACATTTGGGGTTCAAAATTTGTCTTTTAATTCATTTTACCCCTAAATGACCAAAATGCCCTTTTTACTATTCTTTCAAATTTTACCCAAACAAGACCATTTTTGTCCAACAAGTTATACAATGGTTTAATTATCATTTAATGACCTCCTACTTAAAATTTCATGAAAATTAGACACCTCTAACATATAAAACTCAACTTTTGCACTTTTTACAATTTAGTCCTTTTTACTAAATTGAGTTCCCAAATGTCGAAATTTTCCAACGAAATTTTCACGAAAGAATTTTTTGAAATTATAGACCATAAAAATATAATAAAAATGAAATTTTACCCATCGAATTTGTGGTCCCAAAACCATTGTTTCGACTAAGCCCAAAATCGAGATGTTACATTTCTCCTCCCTTTAGGGATTTTTGTCCCTAAAAATCTCACCAGAAAAGTGGTTTTGGGTTTTTCACTTGGATTCCTCAATCCTATAATCAATTTCAAAGAACTTTCACTCAGGCTAAACTTTTACTGTAATAGCCCAAAATTGGGTCTAGTTGGAACAGAGGTTTCGGGACTATAAAATCTAAGATATAAATAATTATTTTATGATTATTTTGAGGTCTATGATATGATTGCATGATTGTGTGAAAATTTCGTGAAGAAATTCTATGCATAAAGTGCTCAATTTGAAGTTAGGGACTAAATTGAATAAGTTGCAAAACTTGCTTTCTAGAAGTTTCTACTATGAAATTGCTTTGAAATATTAATTAGGAGGTCTTAAATAGCAATTTTACCAATTTCTAAGTTATGGACAAAAATTGGTCATGGATGGAATTTTTGAAAGTTTAGTAAGGAAGGGCATTTTGGTCATTTATTAAAAGAAATAAAAAGGGAAAATAAAGCCAAAATTGACTCATCTTTTCCATGGTGGCCGAAATTAGCATGGGGGAAGCCATGGCTAGGGTTTTCAAGCTTTTCAAGCTCAATAGTAAGTCTGTTCTAACCCTGTTTTTCAAGTTCTTTACGTTTTTGGAATTCCAGTAATTTGATTAAGCTTATTCTAGCAATAATTTAAGCTACGGTTCATATTTGGAAAAATACCCATAGGTGAAATGTGTTTATTTTGATGTTTTATGATAGATTATGAGGTTTTAAATTATGTTAGACAACTTGTGCTACTCGGTTTTGAGTGAAAACGAGTAAAAGGGCTTAATCGGTAAAAATACCTAATAGTCATAAGTATATGTTAGAGTGAGAATTTGATGTTGCCATAGAAGGGAAAAGTGATCAGCATGTCATAAAACATAAGAATAAGGGATGAAGTTTAATTCCCGAGCCTAGGGGCAAAAGTGTAAATATGCAAAAGTTTAGGGGAAAAATTGTAATTTTTCAAAAGTTTGAATTAAGGACTGTTTTGAATAGTACATTAATTAAATAAGTAAAATATGATGTTTTAGATCTCGAAAAATAAGATTTGAACCTAGAATGAGAGAAAAATCGAAAATTGAAAAAGTTGGTAAAATGGCCGTTTTAGTATCGAGGTAAGTTCATATGTATAATAAGCATTAATTTTGTTTCAATGTAAAATTGATATATTTACTATGATTGCCGAGGTGTTGAAAGTATGTAAGTTGGTGTGATAATAATACAACAATAATGCTGTAATTTATATTTCAAAGTTAAATTTAGTGAACTAATTGAATTATGTTAAATTAAATGTTTATGGTGCCCAGTTTATGAATTGATTTAAAAATATGTCTATGGTACATGAAGTGCATTGAATTATCATACATAAATGAGATTTCTATGATTATGGATATTATGGGAAATTGTAAGTTCATATGATTTTTAATAAGGCAATGTGTAATTTAATGTTATTACATTAATATTAAATAAGATGTAAGTTTATATGTAAGTAATACATCAATTTTACTTGTATTATGATATTTTATAATAATATTGGAAATATGTTTGTTGATAATTACTTGATTGGTGAAATTATTGGAAAAGAGAGAGAAATCCCGGTTGAACTTTCGAAAAGATTGGATGATACAGATGGTATGTAGCTAGGTCACATGTATGGTGCTGAGTGCACATCATGTGTACAAGAGAGCTACAAGACATTATGATGTAGCTAGGTCACATGGGTGATACTATGTGTACACCATGTAGACAAGAGAGCTACGGAATATATGTAGCTAGGTCGCATGCGTGGTTCCAGGTGAAGGACACCATGTAGATAAGAGAGCTACGAGATAAACTGACTAGGTCACATGGGTGGTACTAAGTGTTCACCATGTGTACAAGAGAGCCAAACTATATGATGGGTGGAGCTATGTACTGAAACCACCAAGTATCGAGGATTGATCCGAAGTGTTCAACGGGAGACTCTCTATGTATTGCTTTGTGAGTTTTGTGATGAATGAGTGTAGGAACTTGGTTATGTGAATGATGTGTACATTAGGTGAACGGGATGTGGTAAGGTTATAAACAAGTAAGTTATACGTGAGGATGATTTTATGGTGACCTTGTGATCATGGGCCTATACTTTTGATGTATGAAATGTTGTGAAAATGATTTGTGATATGTATGTTAAAATGAGGTTAATACAAAGAAAGTGTGAAAGAGTGAATTAGCAATAAAACTGTTTTGGACAGTAGCAGTGACGTGATTTTGAAAAATCACCAAATATAGTATAAATTGAATCAGAGACTGAATGAGATATCAAATTAAATACTAATGAGTCTATTTTCATATAAAAGAAAAATAGAAAGCAAAGGAATTATATATTTTGAGATATTTATGTTTTTGTAAGACTGGTTCAGAATGATTACGTGATCCCCTGTTCTGACTTTGGAAAATCACAAAAATTTGGAGAAAAATAATTAGAGGCTAAAACTTATATTTTTAAAATCCCTAATGCGTCTATTTTCAATATAAATCAACAATAAAATTATCTAAGTTCTTTAATATGAGATAATTAATTTTTAGTGAAGAGAGGTCATAACTGTCAGAAAGTGAAACAGGGGAAAATTTAATGAATAAACTGTACTAATTGGCTAAACCAAAAATTATGAAAATTTTATGGTGAAAAGATATGTGAGTCTAGTTTCAGGGAAAATTTAAGGATCTTAATTTGGAGCTCTGTAGATCGAATTATAAATAAGTAAGTGACTATGACTCGTGTGGACAGTTTGATGTGAGCATTTATTAGTAAATTGTGAAATCGTACTTACAAGAATGCTATATACATTAAGGATGTGGAATGGAGAGGAGGAGGAGGAAAATAAATATATGTGGAATACATGGACACTATGGTATATGAAATATTGATATAATGAAATAAATGATATGTGTTTATATGAAAACAGAAAGAGAATGATATGTATCATGACATATATATATATGACTAGTCTCAATGTAATGCTTGTTGGGTATGGAGTTGAATTGAAATGTTTCAGGCAAAGATGTTATTCTGCGCATCTGAATTGTGGTATTTTATAAATATATGATCTAGGTTTAAATATGAATGCTTGATGATTAAGCTAAAGATATTTGGTAAGATGATAATCTTGGTATAAATGTATAAGTGTGTAAGAGATTAAGGTTGACCAAAGCTTGGAAAATAGCCTAGGTATGTTCCACACAGGCAGAGACACGACCATGTGTCTCAGCCGTGTATGGAACACAACTTTGGGACACGGGCGTGTGGAGCCTTACAGCATGAAATTTCCAAGATTTTCGTAAGTTCTCAGTTTAGTCCCGAACCCTTTTAAAAGTATGTTTTGGGCTCCGTAGACTCAAATAAGGGACTATGTGTAAGTGAATGAACGTTTTGAAATATGAATGGAATTTTATGGCCTGTATTTTAGTTTAATGTTTGTATGTTTGTCCAGTAACGCCTCGTACCATATCCTGGCCTCGGGTACGGGTAAGGGGTGTTACATTTACTACCTGTCTCTTTAAAGTTTACATACAAAAATTATAAGTGGTATTCACTTTACAATAATTTTACTGAAACTTAATCTCTACCAGAACGCTCATATACTCAAAAGTCCGATCCATACCATCATATTACATATACATTTGCACCCGAATCTTTTGGGATTCGAATAGTAAAACTAATCAGTTCATCTCAACCTCATACTTTTTATAATTTCACACAGTCCAATTATTTGTCAATTCAACCCTCAGCTACTCTTTATTCCAAGCCTCTTCTGGCTTTCCAAAGAAATTGTGATATGAAACTCGGATCTCAATCCAATTAGTGGAGATTAAAATTTCATGATATCCAAAATTCATAAAGACACGAAATTTTATGAATCTGGTGAGCTTACATTCGGGTAGACCAGCATAATTTACACATCTCATAATGTTTAACAAGGCTACATATCACTTTCCTCTTTCAAGGGCAGGAATGATCCAAACAAGAAAATCCATATTAACCTTTTCTATTTCCATTCTAATTCCCAAACAACAAAAATAATTCTGATGATTCTTTCTATACATCTTTAAACTTTCAACATTTCAAGAATTTGTACTCAAAGATAAACAATGACCGTTTTAGCATTTTTAGATACCCAGATTATCTTCACATTATCAATATCAGATCTTCTTATCGCATACGATTCTTCTAGGAAGCATACACTTCTTAATTAGACTATTCGTCTTTTTACTCATGAAGAAATAAAATCTTATTCTCAAGCATGCACATCTCATTAAATTCTAAACATATATTCCATACAGATTGAACAATCAAGTTCACCTTATTCATCCGTAATTGATATTTCAAAAAAATTCTCTCTTCTAGTCAACAGAACGATTCAACATGCATCATTCCAAATTCACTAATTGATGTGATCCAGCTCGGTTGATTGAG